>NW_005054669.1:213802-242826 GCF_000277835.1 Geospiza fortis | reverse complement strand
CGGGAGCTGCCCCTCTCCGCCGGAAGGCCAGGCCTGGGGCCGGGCCCGGTTCTGTTCGACCCGAGGCGGGCAGAAACCCTGAGCGGGGCGCTGCTGGCGCCGGGGCTGTGCTTTGTCCGAAATGCCTTCGCTGCAGGCGGACCTGGCTGATGGAGTGTGCGGGTAGGAACGGGAACGCGGGGCTGGAACCGGGAGTTCCCCAGAGGATACCGAGCCCTCCCGCTGTTCGCGGGACGGTCGGGGCCCTGAGGATGCCCGGTGTCCTTGCTGGCATCTTCATCGCCTCCAGTTTCCGTTCCAGCTCCCCCCCTCAGGCAGTTTCGGTGCTGTGCTTGTGCGCCGTCCTGCCGGCTGGATGCGGTCCCCAGCCCGTGTTCCAGCTCCCTGGAATGGCCCGCAGCCCATGGGCAGACAGAATTCACCACTCCCCCTCTTTTCAGGCTCTGGGCCGCTGTTTCACTTTTTCTCACCTGTGCAAGGAGCGTGGCTTTTCTGTTTTCCTTTTGTCCACACATTGGGTATTCCTGCATACATTAGGTCTCTGTTTTTTAAGTAGGAAGTGTATAAATGAAAAAGACACGCAGAACTTAGACACCAGTTTCTATAGATGTTTCCTTCATAATTGCTGTTATTAACTTCTCAGAAAGGAAACCCTGACAGATCGTTTTCACTCTCCTTTTTTATTGCAGATCCTTAACTGCCGCCAAAGTTCTTCATAGTAATCTTCACTCTCGTGCAAAATTTTTTAGTTATGAAAACCCCATGAATCTTGATACACATGCCATGTTTGTCATTTCGGTTCTTCTAATCCTAGATTAAGCCAGTGAATTGCACCAGACTCTGCCTGCCTGTTTATTTGTTTTTATTATTATAACTTCATACCTTCTGGCTGCTTCTCCACTCATATGGAGATTTCCCAGACAATGCTGTTGACGCTACTGTTTGGGTGTAAATAATGCGAATACAAACATCCAATTGACTACTTCCAAGGAGGCAAGATTTGATTGTGAAGTCTTTGATCAAGCAGTTGTGAATTTTCTCTTGCTGCTTCCCTGACATTTCCATGAGGAGACTCTGGGGCTGGAGGGCATAGGCATAGTTTTATCATTCAAGTATTGATATTAATGCCTGCTACTGAACTTCTTAACTGATGCTTGAGGTGTCTCTCATGGTTGATAGAGTGAATCATGTTTTTCTATGAAGAAGATAGGTAATTAGCCATAATTTCTTTTTTCTTCTGTTTTCTTTTTTTTTGTCTGTAATTTTTTGTTTTGTTTCATTGGATTTTTTTGTTTTTTTCAGAGTGGGGTTTTTTTTTTGTTTTGTTTTGGCCGGTGGTTTTTTTTTGTGGTTTTTTTGGTTCTTCAAATTTCTTAGCCAGTTTCTGTTTATGGCAAAATACTACCTTTGTTCCCTAGGTTACAGTTTTGGTACTCTTTATGCTTCCACTGGGCAGTGATTTTTATTTTCTAGTCTGTATCACTACTGGTTTTGTCCTGAGTTTTCTAATGAAGAATGGCATTCAGTCATTAGCATTTGGAAGAAGGTGGTGGTGCATGTTTGTCCACACACTAGGAGCAGCCTACAGCAAATGAAGTGTTCAACTCACTTGTACACATACTTTTACAAACGTGTTAAATTACATGTCTTAATAGGAGCACCGCAATTGATAAGTGACCAAAAAAAATCTTTGTTAAATAAGGAAAAGGATTCTTTGATGTGGATAACATGAACATCTGGGCAGCTGATGGGGTATGATAAAGCGAGATAAAAAGGAGGGTATGAAGGAGACTAGAAACAAGGTTCTTGGCAGGGTAAATGGAAGAATTACTTCATTAAGGAAAAATAAGTACTGTGTAAAAGCTAGCAAATTAGTATCTAAAATATTTGTCATCAAGTGATAAAGTATAGGCAGAAAACATGTATGAGTGAATGTACTGGAGACAAAGAACACTCCACCATGTCCCACTGCAGGGGAAAGATTTCATATGGGGAGTGTGCAGGGGCCCAGCCCTGGTTTGATTCCAGTCCAGTTCTGCTGGAGTTGGAAAGGTTAAGCTCTTCTAGTTGCAGAAAACAGTGATTTATTTTTCAAAGGGTGGTGTATGCACATCCTCAAAGTGATGTTGTACTTGGCTGCATAGTGAAACATGCTAAAAGAAAACAAATGATGCTGCTAATGTGAATTGTTCTGCCTTTTTAGGACACCAGGACTGGACATCACAGACAGCAGAAACTCAAGAAGTCCTTAGGAAATAAAAAGTATGTGAATGGTTTTTGTCTAGTTTGATTGAAGGCAAGAAAAAAGCTGAGAATATTCAGAATTTTAAGAGCTGCAACAATTTTAATTAATGTGTTGAGAGTCTCAGCTGACTTACTGGTTTGTAGGAAAAGTGCTTTTCTGGCACTTCAGTGTGTATTAGCTTTCATTTATTTTTTTAAAGGATTTTAGTATTGTGAAGATAAATATTTTAAGTCCAAAACCAAATGGTGCTCCTAAATGTATGTATTTTGGGTGCGATTGCAACTTAAAAACTTTAATTTGAGAAATCCTCTCCCCATGCTTCTGCAGTACCTCCTGAAATGTTTCAGGATGTAATGAATTAGTATGTAATGACCTGACCTGGTGCCCTCAGCGTCCCCCCTTATCAATTCCTGGATTGGTGTGTTGAAGGTGAGCTCCACAGCTCAGAGGATTGACACGATGGCCATCACAGTCATTACTCACTCAGTGATCGTCGTATTTCAGTTGGTAATTGTAGTAGCAATGGGATACATTGCAAAATGTTTGTGTTCCCTTTCTTTCTTCTTCATGTAAATGGCATTTGCCTGGAGAATAGATACTTTGTGTTTCTTTGACACCTCGTTCAGTTTCCTGTTGTGTACAGGAATGTAGTGTTCAGGCATTTCAAGGCCCGAGAGAAATACTTGGGAACAGTGAAGCAAAGTTCCCTCTGATCTCTAGGAAAAAAATTCAGTGCTGCTGATTAGTGTAAAGTGTCTTAACGTAGTGTGATTTGTAGGTTGGAAGGTTGTCTTCACTGCTGAAAGCCTCACTAGTTAAAATTCTTACTGGCACGAAATCTTTAATTGCGTAGTGCCAGCCCTGATTCTGAGAGTAGAGGCTGAAGGAGATCTTGCCCTTTGTGGGATGGAAAATGTCTCTTTTCTAATGATGGGCTACAGAAATATTCTTATATTCCAAGGATAAATGCATATTTTTAAATTAAGATTCACTTGCTCCTGCTTCTAAAGTTGAAAGTTTGAGGTAGGAGGAATATTTTTTTCAGTTCCTCTTGAAATCTCGCTGATGTCATTATCAAAAGGATGTACTGAAAAGCAACACCGAGGACAGTGTTTTATCTTGCTGGCACTTCACAGGTCCCAAAACTCAGGAGATTCAGTGAATTGTGATATTAATTTTTAGAATACTTGGGAAGATGAGAAGGATGTTGTCTGTCAAGTTTATTGTGATTGTACTAGTATGCGTCCATACACACAGGAATTTGACTTGATGTTTTCCAGGTCTAAGCCACCTGAGGAGGTGGAAGCTGCTGTGGTAGGAGTGAACAGTGACTCTGAGGACACAGTCACCAACATCTCCCCTGCTTCCCCAGTGAATGGGAGTGCAGAGCCCAGGAGCAAGCGCACCATTCGCAGGCCTGCTTACTGGCTGGAAATGAGAGGAATGAAAAACAGTGTCAACAAATCTTCAGAAAAAAAAGGTATTTATCACTGGTGGTCCAAGGCAAAACTGATTTTCTCTCTGGTTCTTCAGTGAGAAATTAGTTTGCTCATGAAAGACATGCTGCAATTCAGCCAAAAATTACAAGCTTGCTAGTGCTGCTCATGTATTAGAAGAAATGAACTTTTGCCACTGCACAAATACAGGTACAGTTCTCTGATATTATACAGTTCCTTTTGAGTCACTTGTCTATTAAAGTAATCATTCTGTGCCTGAACTCAGTTCTGTCTGTAGAAGAGGTAAGAGTTAGACCAATCATATCAGCAGAAGTAAGCTTGAAGAGCTTTAAAGATAAAGATGTGGCAAAGGGGACCATTCAGTAGTATTTGGGATTAGATACAGCTTTTGTGGTTGGTAGATTATTATTTTTTTAAGGATGTCTTCATTTTCTCACATTTGTCAGTTAAAATTTTCTGATTTGAAATGGGTCTGGTTTGGGTCTTAGGTTGTTGCAGGAACATTCAGATTTCCTGGCCTAGGAGCTGTTTTCCAAACTTCTTGTGTGGCAGAGAGTCAAAACTTCAATCTTCTTTAATGCACTTCCTTCTTACTTCTAAGTCAGGATCTGTATTCTATTCTGTTGTGAGGAGAGGCAAATTTGGTAGCTTGGTAGAAATGAAATTGCTATAGCTGCGCAGCCCCAGGTGCAGTCACTGGCCAGACTGAGTATTCCTGTAGGAACAACACAGACCTGCAACAGACACAACCAGGAGCCACGCAGATCAGCGTGCACACAAACAGCAGATCAGTGTGCACACAAACAGCGCCAGCAGCCTCATCCTTGCACACTCAGTCTGCTCAGTGCCTGACCTTTGGATCCCAGTCTCCTCAGTTGCTGGGCCATGGAATCACTGGCCCCTGTAGAGCCATGCCGGGGGCAGGTGAAGACCTCCTTACAGACAGGCTCCTGCTCACAGACCCTCCTTGGTGTCAGACATGAGAATACATGATTTGTATCCTGACCAGTCACCTATTTACAAGCAGGTGTTCTTTGCTATCCTCTTACACCTCTATTTTCCCACACTTGATCGACTCCAAACTGGGTAATTCTGTCCCTTTCTCTCCCTTTGATAGCACTCCTGATCATCCTGGTCCTGTGTAATCCTGAATTGTTTTCCACTCAGATCCCAGGTGCTGCATAATCCTAGGCAGTAACACCACGCTCTCCCTTCTCACTGTTGCGCCTTCCAAAGGGGGCTTCAGAGAGGGGTTCCCACTGACTTATCCTTGTGGGTCTCCTGGGACAGACTCAGGAGGAAGCTATCTGTTTCTTTAAGTCTATAATTGGTGTTCCCTTCCTACCATTGTGCTTCTGCTCACCTGTATTCATGGAGACAAGATTTTGATAGGCTTGGAAATGTTCAGGGCAGACATGATATTATTTGAGTGTCTGTATGTTCCTTTTTGTGTGAGTGCAGGTGAGGTTTCCATCACATAATCTGGTGCTTTCTGCCTCTTTTCCTGAGGATCATTTTTCCAGGCCATGCTGTGGCACTGTTTCTTCCATACCTGCTGTATCGCAGTACTGTGGGCCATGGGGTGCCTGAATGTTGCTGAGTGAGAAGGTGGTGTCCAGCTCACTGGTGCCCAGGGGCCTCACAAGAACTACTTTTTTCTTTTTTTTCAATAAGTATTGAATACAAGGACAAGATGAGGCAGCACTAGACTCAAAGCTGTTGTCCAGGCTGAGTACTGAGACTGAAGCATATCTGTTTTTGCTTATCAGGAGAAGTACTGTTGAAAGGCAAGAGGAAATCTGAGCAAAGGGAAGGCAAAGATGTTAAAGACTCTCCCAAGAAGAAGCAGAAGATTTCAGGTAATACAAATAACTTGTAATTCCTAATTAGGTTCTTTGACTTGCCTGCCCAAATGGCGTCTTCTGGAGTCTTCAAACTCTGTTTTTGATTCTGAATGTTTTGTTCTAAGAAGTGTCTGCTTCATCAGTGGGAGGTGATGTAATTTCAGTCTGTCTTAGAAGTCCAGCAAAGGGAGGGAGGAAGGAAATTATGGGAAGTATAGGCCAGTCTGCACCATTTCAGTTTCCCAGAGGATTATAGACTAAATAATCAGACACATTGCTTGTAAACATCTGGAGATTGAGTAGCTGATAACAGCAGTATGGGTTTGTTAAGAGGAAGTCAAACCCAAACACTTTTTTATTGCCACAAAGACAAAGGGGAGAAATGTGTGGCACCAGAGGCCTTTCATTCCTTCAGAAGGTTTGTCAGTCGGTGATTAGGAAAGGAAGGTGTGCAAGTGGTGAAAGTAGGAGCAGGTGACACAGAAGCGTACATTTGCTGTCCAGTCTTGCAAGGATGAGGTTAGGAAAGCCAAAGCCAGCGTGGATTTGAATCTGGCAAGGGATGTGAACAGCAATAAGAAAGGATTCTACAAGTACATGAACAGCAAAGGGAAGACCAGGGAAGCTGTGAGTGCACTGCTCCTCAGGGCAGGGGAGCTGGTGACAAAGGACACAGAAAAGGCTGAGGTACTCACTGTGCCTCTATCAGTTAAAGGAATCCTTCAGGAATCCTAGGAACCTGAGACCAGACAGAGGGAAACTCTGGAGCAAGGAAGCCCTACACTCAGTGAAAGAGATCGAGGTTAGAGCACTTAAACTGGATTTACCCAATCATTTGCCTGTAGTCTTGGTTAGGTGGAAAGGTCTGAGAAGGCTGGAGGATAGCCTGGGTTACACCCCTCTGCAGGAGGGCTCAGAAGGAGGATCTGGGAAACCACAGACACGTTTGTGGCTCTGGCCTTGGTGCCATGGAAGGTCATGGAGCAGATTATCTTGGGTACTGTCAGGGGCATCTACAGGACAACGTGGTGATCAGGCCCATGCAGAATGGCAGGTACTGCCTGACTCACCTGGTGTTCTTGTATGACAAAGTGATGGATAAGAGAAAGGCTGTGGGGATGTTATTTATCTGGACTTTAGTGGAGCCTTTTGACACCATTTCCCACATCATTCTTCTGGAGAAACCTGATGCTCATGGCTTGGACAGATGCACTCTTTGCTGGGTGGCAAACTGGCTGGATGGCTGGGCCCAGAGAGCCATGGGGTATGGGGTGACATCCATCTGGGGCGGTCACCAGTTGTCTTCCCCAGGGCCCAGTACTTGGCCAGTCCAGTTTAATATCTTTACTGATCTAGATGAGGGGACTGAGTGCACCTTCAGTAAGTTTGAAGATGACACCAAGTGGATTAGGATGTGGATCTGCTGAGAGCAGGCATGCTCTGCAGAGGAAACAGGACAGGCTGGAATGATGGGCCAAGGCCAACAGTGTGAGAGCCAACAAGGCCAAGTGCCAGGCCCTACCCTGGGTGACTTAACCCCATGAAGCACTCCAGGCTGGGGCAGAGGAGCTGAAAAAAGCCCTGTGAGTGTTGGTCAAGTGTGGCTCAACACAAGCCCAGGTGGGCAAGAGGCCAGCCAGTGATCCCTGAAAGCCAAACTGCATAGAGGATGTGTCAGTCTGAAGAGTTCGCATCCCCTGAGCTTGGAGTGTGAACAACCATAGAACTTACAAGTGTTTGAGTGGGACTAATGCTTGCCACTACAAATAGATCTTGAAAGGGAGTAGGAAATGTAACCTTGACATTGCTTTAAAAAAAAAAGCATTGAACATTTCTGAATAACTTTGAGGCAGCAGACTAAATAGCAGCCTACTAGCAAAAAAAATCTGGGTTTTATTATAACAAAGCTAGCAGAACTGACTATTCTGGCTTGTCTTGTTTGTGTTATAACAGGGAAAAACCAGCAAACTGGAACAAAACAAAACTCCAGAACGAAACACCACAGTGTTCAGAAAGAGCCAGAAACCTATGAAACAGGTAAGAAGAGGCAGTAGCTAAGAGTTGCTCATGAAGCAGATAAAAGATAAATGTGATTCCAGGATTTGAATCTGAGCAACAGCTGTGCTTCTGGTGTTCCCATTCAGTAGTTCACTGTACTGTTGGCAGGGAGGGGCTGGCTGCTGGCCTGGCACTGTGTCAGTACCGCACAGTAGGACTGAAAGGACTGCACACTGCCTGAGTATAGCTCCAGGTGCTTTGGCTATTGCAAAATGTAACAGTGAAAGAGGAATCACTTTCTGAACTGAACAAAAGCCTGTTAAAATAGCTGCATTATTAAACACATTAAAATATTTACCGTTTTTACTCAGCAGAATATGTTTGCAGGAAAAACTCCATAGCTGTTGCTGCCAGATCACCTATCCTGGGAGCCAGAGACCCAAGCAATCTGTCCTAGAAAAATAAAATTAGCCTTGATTCAGTGAGTGGAATAACTTGGTATTTGTAAATTCCAGCATTCATTAAACACCCCAGTTTTATACCAAGTGCTGTTTGATTCCCAAACTTTTCCCCAGGAGAGGGGCAGCCTGGGCCTGTTATTATTGGGAAGAGAGGAGAGTGGATCTTGTTACAGTGAGAATTCAGGCAGATGGCTGCTAAACCACTTTCTTCCCAGAACCCATTTCAGTAATTTTTAATTCTTGTGGATTGTGCCAAACTTCTGCTTGGGATTTCATAAAGAGGCCAGAAACTGAAAACCATGGCACACAGGGTGCTCCCTGGCTGTTGAGTAACTTGCCCTGGTGGTCTGTGACTGCTTTTACTACGAGAACACTTTGGCCAAAAGAAAAGTTTACTCAGCATGCTAAACTAATGGTGTGACAGAAATTAACAGAAGGAGATGTTCTGGCCCTGAGGATTAGGCGTTCTACCACTGGTCAGGTAAAGGAACACACCTTACAAGAGAATGGTAGATCCAAGGGTGTTTGTAAAGTGCTCCTTGACAGTGAGTGCTGTGTGCCTTGTGACAATCCATACCTGGGGCTGTAAAGGGGCTGCACGTGTTGAAGTGCAGCTGGACACAGTTTTGGGAGCATGTGACCTGTTTCTTTTTAGGGTTCACTGTGCACATCGAAGGAGGGAAACAAAAAGATGTTGTGTTAGCACTTGTGTTCTAAACGTTGTGTTTTGACAGGTAGTATGGAAGAACAGTGGTCTCTAGAGATTCAGGACAAAGGCCGAGTTACCTGTCCCACGTGCCGGGCTGTGGTGAGGAAGACTGTAGAAGGGCTGAAGAAACATATGCTGAATTGCAGGAAGGTAAGAACACAAGAGATGAGCAATGGCTTCTTTACTCCTCTTCAGCTTACTGATAGAAATACCTGCCTGTTTTGTGTTGTATTTAAAACCAGTTTCATCTTATCACCGTGTCCCTTAGCAGGAGTCCTTTATACATCTGTAAGAACAGTGATTGGTGCTTCTTGGCCAGCCTTTTGCAGGAGGTTTGGGGTAGTGAGCAAAGGTGTAGTTATTTCATTGTTCCACTAGATTTTAGACTCCATAAAATCAGTTCTTTAAAGACAGTTACCAGGCCCAAATAAATTGTTCTGCTCTCCTGCTCCTTTCCCCCAAAGAGTTATCCACTGCTTTGGTTAATTTACAGTTAAATGCACCACATCCTTGTTTATTTCTAGGAAATGTTCACGTGTCAGCACTGTGGAAAGCAGCTGAAGTCTTTAGCAGGGATGAAATACCACGTCATGGCAGACCATAACAATCAGGTAACACAGCTGCTGTGCATCTGAAACAGACACAGGCAGAGCAGGCTTTGGTCCTTTCCTGCTACACGCAGACACAGGCAGAGCAGGCTTTGGTCCTTTCCCGCTACACGCAGACCACAGACACAGGCAGAGCAGGCTTTGGTTGTTTCCTGCTACACACAGACACAGAACATGGAGTGCTTTTCTCGAGTGTTCTAGCTGTTCAAATTTAGGTGAATTATTATTTTTCCAGTGAGACTTGATATCTGAAAAACAGTGGGATGTTACCAGAGATGGTAGGCATGCAACATCATAGAACAAGGGATCAATTTCTGTTTAGGCTGGTAATAAGTCACACATAAAAGGCATTCCCAATCAGAAGGAAAAATATTAGGCTGCAATTTTCAGTCCTTTGCTAGAAAGGAGGAAGTTTTTCTTCATCCAGAGCAGACTAGATTTGAGGTAAAATAGCAGAACCAGCAATTAGTTCTCATCTCTTTACTTTAAAAATACTAATATAACGCTAGATTAGTACTAATACTACAGTCTGCTTTTCCTCTTTGCTCTTACTTTAAAGAAGGCAATGTCTCCTGTTGTAGCTGTGAAGAATTAGAACTTTTGAAAAGGTCATTTAGAAGTTTGTGTGAAGTTCAGATAATTCACTCTGATTTTTTTTGCACGATTCCCAGTGCTGCAGTTTCTGAACCTAGAGCTGTATTAGTAAATGATGCAGGCCAGGGATCATGTTCTGGCCCTGAGGATTAGGTCTGTCACTGAGTTCTATCTTTTTACTCAGTCTAGGTGTAATATTAGGTAAAGTAGGAAATAATATACAGTAACTATCAGAGAGAGAATAAGGGACTTGAGCTGTAGTTCTGCACAGATGAGGAATTATAACAAGCAGGCTGCTTCACGTTAGTCAGGCTGAGTGGAAACAGTAGGACCAGTAAATGTTTGAGATGCATAATTTTCTGTCAGTTTATTCCTTTTAAAGATAATTCCTCTTTGGTTTAACCCCAGTCAGCAGCCAAGCCCCATGCAGCCCTTCATTCTCTCCCTCACCTACAGGATGGGGGAGAGAATCAAAGTGAGAAAACTCATGTGCTGAGATAAAGACAGTTTAATAGATAAAGCACACAGGCAAAGCAAAACAAGGAATTCATTCACCACTTTGGTAGGAAGGTCCAGGCGTCTCCAGGACCACAGGGCTTCATCACACATAGTGGTAGCTTGGTACAGCAAATGCCATCGCTTGGAACGTCTGCCCCTTCCTCCTCCTTCCCCCAGCTTTACATGCTGAGCATGGTAGTGTATGCTCTGCAGTATCTTCATGGCCAGTTGGGGTTGGCTGTCCCAGATCTGTCCCCTCCCAGCTGCTTGTGCACCTCCAGGCCACTCTGGCAGAGCAGCACGAGAAAAGCCCTTAGCACTGTGTAGGGGCTGCTCAGCAACAACAAAACCATCTCTGAGCTATCAACCCAGTTCTCAGCACAGATCCAAAACACAGCCCCACACCAGCTGTCACCCCAGCAAACCAGCAGAGATATGGAAAGTCATCATTATAGTAAATACATGTCTGTAAAATCATTACGTTGCAGAGATTTAATTATTTTAGAAGCTTTCCTGCCCCAATGTGAGTAGTGAATTCCCTGTGAGGAGAACTGTAAATGCTGAGCATCCTGTCTTTTTCATCCATCTTTCTGCTGTGCTTTAGCCAATTATGAAGGAGGGAGAAGAAGTGGATGAGCAGCTTGAGCGAGAGCGCCTTCGGAAGGTTCTGAAGCGAATGGGAAAACTGAAGTGTGCAAGGGAGGTAAGCTGCATTGTGCAAAGTGTCAAACAAGTAGCAGTGTCAATTAAACAGCAGCGTCAATTAAACAGCACTGTTCTATGCGTAGACATGAAATGTGAGAGTGCTGTTGAGTGTGCTCTGGTGCTGGCCAAAGCAAGATTTGCTTCAAGATGCCAGCTATGCTTTTAAGGCAGAGTAGCATAGAATCATAGAATGGTTTGGGTTAAAAGAGACCTTTAATAGTCATTTCAATGCAAATTCTTTGTTGCAGATGTTGTCTGTCCGAATAGGCATACATTAAAGTTTTCTGCCTGCCTGTCTCTTCTGTCAGGATGAGTGGTAGTACTTTGGTCAGCAAACTGTGGATCCTGTTCACACTGGGGGTGGAATCCCTTGAAGAACGGTTTTCTCCCATGTATTTTCCTTTTGTGTTGACAGGGCTGCACAGGCAGCTTCACCAGCATAATGGGGTACCTGTATCATATTAAAAAATGTGGGAAGGCTGCATCTGAGCTGGAGAAAATGGCTATGAAGTGCCATCACTGTGGGAAAGCATACAGATCAAAGGCAGGACTTGTCTACCACCTCCGATCGAAGCACGGGCCAGTGAGTGCACCCTGCAGCGGTATCAGGGGACTGGGGTGGGACTTCAGCCACTCAGGCTTGAGACACCTGTAGGCTTTTGTCTACTCCTTTGTTGGGTAATTACAGACCACAAATGTTTGCATTTTTCCTGCCCCTGGATTATTTTGTCCTTGGCAGTTTCCTTCTAGCAGCAGCTGTTGCTTGTCTATGACTAGGATGAAGTTTTTAATAGTAAATCAGCATGGCAGCAGAAAATTACCTGATGTTGGCTCCATGAAAGAGTGATGCTAATATAACTTGTGAGATGCTTTCCTTTGCTCTTAAAGGACTCACCATTGGAGCAGAACAGGCAGCCTTGTTGTCCATGAGGGTTTTACAGTGCATGATGGAATACCTTTCAAGACTAGCAACTGCATGAAGCTCTCTGCTTGAGCTTCACTGCTGTGATCCCTGTGAGCAGCTCTGGGGGTCTGTCTGACCAATGGGATGCACTTCTGTCCTGTGTCTGTGACAGTAAACCATAGCTGATGCAGCCTGTTTATGAGGAGTTTGCAGAACATTTATTCCCAGTATTTAGTGTAACTGAAATAGGAAGTAGTGAAAGAGACTCACCTTTTTGGGCCTTCGTTGCAGGTCACTTTCCTCCATGAGGAGAGAACAGAGAACCTGAAAGAAATGAAATGGGAGCAAAACAGCGCAGGCAGAGTTCAGAGGAGATCTGCAAAGGTGGCAATCTACTATCTCCATGAGCTGGCTGGAGAAGAGCTGGCCAAAGAGTGGCCCAAAAGAAAAGTTCTGCAGGACTTGATTCCAGATGACCGGAAGGTACAAGGCCTTAAAAATGCTCTGTGGGGTTCAAGTTTATACCTCCACAGCTAATGAGTCTTGTACTGGCTCCTACCCCATGTTTGTGGCACATGGAGAGCAGTGTGCTGTGTGGGGACTGGGTTCTGCTCTCTCTCTCTCTCACAGTATTTCTGCAGCAGCAGTTGCTGTGGTGCAGTGCTTTGTTCAGGCAGGCTGCAATCACTGTAGAGTCCTGTTGCTGGAATTCCCAGGGGGCACAAGGAATGTGGGCTGTCATAGGCTCAGATCACTCCTGCCATGCTGGAAGGCCCCAGCAATCCTTCCAGTCTCTGATACATGCTGTGCTATTTCACAGTGCTTTAGACTTCAGTTTCCAGTAGTGTCCTTTAGGCTGTGAGTGAAAGCCAAAGGAAAACGATGGATCTCAGCAGGGTAAGGACATTTAGAGCAATTGTTGTAGTCAAGGCAATGGGAGGTTTCAGATTCTGATATTGTGGGGTTTTCCAGAGTCAGTTATGTTTCTAGAGAGTTGGTGAGACAAGAGAACATTGATTATTGGGAGTTTGCCTGTTAGAGCAGGAGAAGAGATAGCGCTTTTGTCTCAGCCTAGAAGAGGAAATTCTGCAGAGCCAGCATTACTTCCAGCTCTCGATTCCATCTTTGTCTCAGCTGAAATACACTCGTCCTGGACTGCCCACATTTAGTCAAGATGTGCTGTGCAAATGGAAAACGGAGATAAAGATGTACCGAAGAGTCCACTGCCCAAATCAGGTAATCTTTAACTGTTTCTGAAACCCCAGAGGGGATAGATTTCGATTCTGTATGAGCCAACAGCTTCCCACAACCCTGAAGCTGCAGTTGGTCTCTCTGTGGGAGACAAATCCTGCTCCATTTCAATAACGTTGTTTAGTGTAATCAAGGCCCTGTTTAGTCTTGGGGATGTCTGGGGATGCTCCTTTTGTCTTTTGCATCAAGGTACCCTGGGGGTGATCCTTTTGGGAATGTGTGTGAGCACCTGAGAGCCAGTAACTTGGTGTCAGGCTGGTACAGCTTTCTCATCCAGGTGGGCAGTTGGTCCATTTGGAGGTTGGAATATTGGAAAAATGACAGGCCTCTGCCTTTCTATCTAAATCTATTCATAGAAGGAAGGAGTAGAGTTGGAAATACAAGAGTGAAGAGACTTTGTCTGGGACCGCACTTCAGTTTTCTTCATTGTACTAGACCAGCTTTCAGGTCTTTTCAACATGGCCTCTAGCATTTCCAGGCATGGGGCAGCCACAGCTTCTCTGGAACCTCTGCCAGGGCCTCAGACCCCTGACAGGGAAGGATTCCTTCCCAGTATCCCATCCAGTCCTGCCCTCTGGCAGTGGGAAGCCATTGCCCCTTGTCCTGTCATTCCAGGTCCTTGTCCAAAGTCCCTCTCTGGCTCTCTTGGACCCCTTGGACTGGAAAGCTTAGTTTTCCACTATGCCTTGCAGCAATCACCAGTCAGATCCTGTGGGAACAAATGGCCCCACTGGTGGAGGTGGTGGACATCTCCATGTGGTGCCTGCTGCCAGGGAGCCAAGGATCAGTGGCAGCTGCCCTCTGGGTTTGGTGTACAGATGGTGCATTGCCCGTGCCCTCCCCTCCCCTACCCCAGCACTTTCTCCCCAGTATTCAGGCTGGCATCATTTCCAGCGTCAGAATTGCAGCCCTGTTGTCTGTGGAGAGTCTGCAGAGAGCAGCTGTCCTGTGCCACCAGGCAGTGACCCAGCAGCGTCTCGTGCTCCTGCCTCCTGTTCTGGGCCCTGGGCTGAGGGTTGAGCACAGTGTGGCACCCCAGCACTGATGCCTGGAGCTCCCCATGGGCCAGGCCTCTAAAGCTGCTCTTCAGTTGAGATCAGGGGTGTGGGGTGCTGTGCTCCTGCTCTGTGCCACTAGACATGAGCAGTGCACGAGGGACAAGTGTCTTGTGGGTGCTCTGCTTGAAATTTTTCTCCGTTGCACTTCAGGCAGAAAGCAAAGTCATTTTAGTCAGGCTGTTGATAGAGTATGAGAGTAACTGTTGCAGGAGTCTCTTTTTTTTATGTCTAAGTGTGCTCAGAAACTGGAAATATAAATACTAAGGTTACTCTTCTAATAATGGTCTTTTTACCAGAAGCTTTCTGTCTGTGGAGGATTGGTATCGCCTCCTTCTACCTCTCTTTTGCACTTTTGAGATTGGCCTCCAGACATAACAATGCTTTATTGTCCAGGAAGGAGTGATTTCTTGCTAGCATGTAGTTCACATTTGTCTTTTTTTACTTTTTCAGGGTTGTGAATCTGTGTATGGCAGTGTCTCAGGACTCAAGTCTCACCTTGGCACATGTACCTTGGTTGGTAGCCTTCCTCTTCATAGCCCCCCTGTCCATGTCCCTCTGATAACCCTTTGCTCAAGCTCTTGTCCTGCCACCTGCTGATCTGAGATCCTCACAAGTTCATGGATTCATGGAATGGTTTGGGTTGGAGGGGTTCTTAAAGATCACCTTATTCCAGCCCCCAGTTTGGGTGCTCCCTATGTTCTAAGGTTGTTGCCATTGTAAACAATACTTGAGAGCAGGAGAAAGCCCCTTACTGCATTCCTTGTAATGACACAGCAGTTCCACCTGTAGGCTCACAGTTCCAAGAGCAGCTTTTCCAGGTGCCCTGCTGGAGACCTTGTGGCATCTCAGAGAGCAGTTCTGTGCTTCACAGGTACAGCTGCTCACTCATGGCCGTGCTGCTGTAGCTAAAGCTGTCTGCTATGGATGAGAGCTTCTAGTTTTTATTGCTGGGTTCTATCTGGGCAAGATTTAAATGAAATCTGTAGGTTTATCAGCCTCCTGGTCCAGCAACTCTTGATGGAATTTTGTTTTTTTGTTTGTTTGTTTGTTTGTTTTGGTGCCAGGGAGACTTTGTGGCTGGTAAATACAAGTGTCTTCTGTGTGAGAAGGAGTTCACTTCAGAGAGTGGGGTCAAGTATCACATCAACTCTGTGCACGCTGAGGTAAGGCAGGCAGAGTGGAACTCAAACTCAGGATGCTGGAGGTGGGGAGAGTGTCTTAAGAAGAAAATGCTGGATGTGTGCCATGTTTTACTTTTTCCTTGCTTACTGTTGGGAACGGGGTCATTAAACTTAGCTGGTCTTGTGTGTTAGTCTGGGGAGTGAGTGTTGTGTCATGTCACATGCCTTGTCCCAAGCTACTGCTGCTCTGTTCAGCTCTGCAGCATTTCCTGTGTCTTTAACTGAGCAAATGTCAAATCAAATCTGAATCCTCTGAGACAGAGTGACACCTGAGGAGGCACATCAAAGAACAGAGTGTTGTTAGGCAGTTGTCTTTCCAGATCTTACCTTTCAGGGAAACCTTGTCCCACAAGGCAGCTGTATTGTAAGCCCTGATAGGCTTTATTTGGTATTTCCACCACAATCAGTACCAACCTGTTGCTTTTTAAACCTTCAGGACTGGTTTGATGTGAATACAACGACCACCAAAAGCTTTCAGAAGCTAATGAAAATTCGCCAAAGGGAAGAGCAGAAGAAGCAACGGAAGAAACGTCCTTTGAGCAGGGGCAAGAAGAAGAGAGCTGGCAGCCTGGCTGCCAAGAAGCTCCCTGCTGTTGGAGCTGAAAAAACGAGGAGGAGTAAGAGAGGTCGTCCACCACGAGCAGACAAGGAGAGCACGGGCAGTGAGGAAGGGGCACCCCAGGTTGCACAGAAAGCTGAAGTTCCAAAAAGCAGCAGCAGCCGCAAGCGAGGCCGAAGTAAATCCCTAGAAGATGAGAAGGAGTAATCCTAAAGTTTTTCAGCTACAAGCCCCACTTCTGTCAGGCTCATAACCCACAGCACTAATATAAGCAGCTGAATGTCTTTGGGACCGTGACTCAGTTCTACAGGTGACTTTGACACTGAAACATCTGGTCAGTTATGAGGAGTTCAAACCAAAGCTGTGGAGCAGAGGCTGCTTCTGCCAGTGGAGTTCCTTTGGACAGTGGCACTCACAGTGTGCTCAGTGTGATTCCTGCTCTGGTTGCAGCCTCAGTTTGGTCATACTAGTTGCTTGTATAGTGGTTTCCAGTACAGCAAGTGTCTGTTTTGTCATCTTCCTCTGATGTGTGAGATCAGGGCTCTTTTTTACAGTTCTTCTCAAAAGGGACTGACTAGCACAATGTTTAGGTCTCTTCAGCGGGGAAATCCTTTCTTGCACAGAATGCACCCACACTGAACATGAGAACAGTGCTGTGCAGAATGCAAGGACTCTGGTTTGCCCTGTCACTCTCCTGTCTGTTGTCAGCAAGGCTGCCACAAAAAAGACCTTCTCAGTGTTTGCTGTATCCTGTTGCACAAAGCTCTGTTTCATACCCCAGCGTTTAGGCTCAGCACCAGACTTGGAAGGGATGGAAGGTCATTATTACCCTTGTCAGGAGCCCACTGTTCATCCTGCAGCTGTCTCCTGTAATGTTGGACATTAAACGTGTGTAGAAAGTCCTCCCGTGCTGCAACAGCTGGATGCTCTCAAGCTTTTGGAGATTCACCAGCCTTTTAGAGACCTCGGTAATGATGTTCTGAGGTGACCTTTGTGTGCCCTCTGAAGCTGTTCCATGCTCACCTGGGAGCCACACTGCAATTCAGTGCATCCCTCCATGAGCAGTCTGCAGTGCTGGGACCAGGTTCCACGGAGCTGCCTTGCCAGCATGTGGTTCTTTGTCATGCCAGTGTTCCCACAGTGTCTTTTCCCCTGCTCTGCAGATACCCCTTCATTGTCTTACATAACCTGTTTCTTTTCAGCATTGCCTCTCTGTGCAAATGAGGTAAATAGCAGTGGCTTCCCTGTGTAGAAAAGGTTAAAAGAAGAGGGGTCATCATTTTAAGTCATGTTGTTGGCATTGTCTCTGGACCCTTATAAGGAATAATATCTTCCTGTCTCTATAAATCACAGAATGTTAAGGGATTGGAATGGACTTTAAAGATCATTCAGTCTCACCCCCTGCTGCCACGAGCAGGGACACTAGAGCTGGTTGCTCAAGGCCTTACCCAGCCTGGCTTTGAGCACTGCTGGGGCTGGGGCATCCACAGCCTCCCTGGGCACCCTGTGCAGTGTGTGAATGCAGCAGATGTCACAGAAGCTGGCAGGAAGCAGCAGCACAAGCAGTCCTGTTTTTTAAAGAATGAGTTCTCCAGGCTTTGTCAAAGACCCACCATACCAGAAAATTGCAAGATTTGCACTGTGGGACAAAGTTGCTGGTGCTGAGATTGCCAGGGAAGGCATTGCAGTGTGTAGGGAGCAGGCAGGTTTGTACCTGTGTGTTAGTACCAGCACCATCCCATTGTTCTGACAGCAGGGGATACTGTAGGGCCAAGGGGGTCTCCAGAACTGCCTTTGGAACCAGGGTCTGCTGTGTTTGCAGGTGCTGTGCTGAAAGCAGATGTGGAGACTGTGCAGGGCATGTAGAGTCTGCAGTGAGATGGGCAAGAGCAGAAGACAACAAAATAAAATGTCACCAGTGTGAGAATGTGGTTTCTTGTCTGTTTGCTGTGTGGTGTTCTTGTTGCCATCCCTCCTCCCCCAGCACAGCCCAGCCTGCTGCAGGGCTGTCCTACCTGCAGGGCTGTCTGTCCTGCAGGGCTGTCCTGTGCAGGGCTGTCTGTCCTACCTGCAGGGCTGTCCTGCTGCAGGGCTGTCCTGCAGGGTTGCCCTGCATGCTCTGGTGCTGTTCAGCTCTCTTCGTGGTTTCTCTCTAGAACTCCACAGTGCTGTACTTGGGGCAAACGTTCACTGCATTCCCACTGAGTACAATAAATGCAGGAATTAAAGGTTTTTCATAGTGGTTTTCAGTCTAGAGTCCTGTTTCCTGTCATTTATAAGCTACTAACTAGACCTGCTCTCTAGACATTCATTGTTTGTGACCACTTGGGTTTTGTAGTTACTTCAGTAACACTCTCCACATAACAGGGCACATGGAAAAAGGCATTCTCCAAGGATCCATCCGTGTCCTCAGCACAACAGCAGATTGTTTGTGGGATTGGCTCAAGCTGGTATGAGCTGGTGGCACTGCTGCCAGTGCACGGTTTGTGAGGAGGGAGATCTGTCCTGGAGCTCCTACATGCTGCTGCAGTGGGGCCAGGGCAGCTGTGCTGCTGCATGCAGCACAGCTGTGCTGCTTGCTCTGAGGGCAGGGGATCCAGCAGAGAGGCAGAACTGCCTCCCTCACCTCACCTGCTGTGCACGCTGCTGCAGAGGCAGCCCTGGACCCTGGTGGTTCCTGGGCTGCCAGTGCACGTGGCCAGATTGTGTTAGCCCAGTTTTGTTATCCCTAGGACCTTGTCTCCCAGGCTGCTCTCCATCCATGGATTCCCCAGGTTTTTCTGGGTGACATCCTTCTCCTCCAGAAGATCAATTGCACCAAGCAGCTCAGATGGACACCAGGCCCTGGAGGAACGCTGCCCACTGCCCCAGCAAACTGGTCCTTGCTGTTACCAATTCTACTGGAGCAAGTACACGTTTAGGAAGAGACCCAGTTTTGAAGGAATCAGAAGTAACAAGAGACTGGCTAGTCACTCAATACTTGTTGCAGTGGTTCATTGTACTAAAAATGCTGTGTCTTCTCTTTGGAACTTGTTTTATTTCAGCCTCTGTATCCCACACTGTTGAGTCCTGGTAACGGAAATAGCTTTAGGGTAGCAGAAATTTCTTCCTGCATATTTGTAGTCATAATTAACTCCATACATAATTTGCTGTATGAGCTAAAGAGGCTTGCTAGTGTCAGTCAAAATAGCTTTTTCTTTTTTTTTTTCTGTTGTGCATTGTTCTTTGCTGACATGTTATGTATCAATTGGTGCATTTTTCACTTTTTAAGTCCAGGAGGATGAACCAGGAACCAGCTGCAGTGTTCTGTAACAGTCTGGTTTATGTAAGATACAAGGATGACCTTGCTCTGCTCTCACCTACTTCCTTTTGTCCTCAACTCCCTCAGTACACTGTTAATATTCACTTTTACCCTCTTAAGCACATTTTTCAGTTGTTCTGCTAATGCCTCTGAGAACTCATTTCTTTTGTTTCTAGAAACTCAACAGGGTTTAAGGCCAGACAGCACATGATGAACACATTCTGAAACATTGTGGTGCATTTCACAGAACTAGTCTAGCAGATACCTTAATAACTATGTTTTGTACAGTAACTTTTCCAGAAAGCTTGGGTTTAATATGCAGATTCTCTTTGCAATTGCTATATAATTTCATTAACATTCTTGATAAAGATGTCAAATAGCTGCAGAGTATGGGGTTCTCTAGGACAAATCCTTATTTACAATTATTTAATATCAAGCATTTAATGTATTCCACCAATGCTTGTATAACATGTGGGGCCAAAAACAAGGCCTTAGAGAAATTTATGATGTCAACAGCTACTTTTACCAAAATGGACTTGTAATTAATTAAAGAATAATATTTACAGAAAACTCTTCTCTGTGAAACCACGTTGGCTGGGTCTTACTCATGATGCCCTTTGATGTCAGTTGTTGATGTGTCTGGGAGATAGACTAAGCTGTACTTACACTCCACACAGTTTTGTCTTTTTTTAAATACTGGCACACTTGAGTTTTGCTTTGGGAGCCTGGAGGGGTTTTTTTGGAGGAGGAGAGAGAATATATTTTGGTTTGGGAGTTGTTCTGTTTTGGTTTTTCTTAATCCTTAAGGATTTCCCCATTGTTCCAAGATTTGTTAAATGTCATTAATAATTCAGTAATTTTCATGAGATCACTTACCATCCTTCCTGCAAGTTATGCAATGCAGTAGCTATAAGACTTAAGCTCTTTTAATAATGCCATTTAATAATGTTGCAAAAAAATTGAGCTGTTCTGTTGAGAGGAAACTGTGACACGGGGTGCACTTCACACAGAGATACCCAGTGCAGTTTGTCATTCCTGCCTGCATGGAACAGTCTGGTGCTGAGTGTGGCGTGTGAGGATGAAATCATTGCAGTCGTGCACGTAACTCTCTCACTGTCAGCCTGGGGTACATCCCATTAGTTTGGCATTTCTCTATTGGTGAGGACATCACACCTGTGCCAGGCCAGCTCTTCCTCAGCTTCACTTTCCTTGGAGTGACATTACCTATGAATCAAATGTTTCCCTGTGCCACTGCAGGTGTTTGGGAGCAGAGCCATGGCCTGGGAGCAGCTTCTGGAGCAGTCTGGTCTTCAGTGCTTGCTCGGTGACCTGACCTTCCTGGCCAGTGGAGGGTTAATGCCATCCTGGGATGCTGTGGGACTGATGCTGGTAATGAAACCAGCACTAAGCATGACATTATTTCTCCAAGTGTTGCTTGGCTCAGAGAGCCAGCTGCTTTCAGAATTAAGTAGGTCAATCTTCTCATTAAAATATAGTGGAATGAGAGAGAGATTGGAGGGGCTATATTGGACAGCTCTGCTGAGACATTAATTAGCACAGTGTCCTCTTTTATGCATGCTGGATTGGGTCCAAAAACCCATCTGAGTTATGCTCAAAGGTCTTCTAAATTGGAGGCTTCCGTTTTCAAAAAGCGCAGTTGCATTTCAGAAGCAGGCATCTGTCTTTCTTCAGAGCAGGTGACAAAAGCCAGGCAGTTCTTCAGACACTGGACCAGAACAAGAACCAGAGACGGGGTCCCAGTGATTCCTGGGAAGGCAGACCCAAAGTAAAGCTTAGGAAAATCACAGCCAGTCCTGACAGCTTTTTTCCAGTTCTTCCCCATGGCCAAGGAGGCTCTTGGTCCTCTGTGCCCCTGCAGCATGGGCTGGTCCCTCACCTGGCCCTGGCCACAGCCCAGGCAGGCAGAGCTGCCCTGGGCCAGGACAGGTGGCACCCGTGGTGCCAGGGGGTGGTGGCCAGGATGGGTGGCACCTGTGGTGCCAGGGAGTGGTGGCCAGGATGGGTGGCACCCGTGGTGCCAGGGGGTGGTGGCCAGGATGGGTGGCATCTGTGGTGCCAGGGAGTGGTGGCCAGGATGGGTGGCACCTGTGGTGCTGTTTTTGTGGGCAGCTCCTTCACCTCAGCAGAGACCAGCCCGTGCTCAGTAAGGGCTGCAAGAAGGAGGAGGGCTCATAGGCTGGGGAAGGATGTGAATGGGAGACAGACTTTGTCTGATTTAGGTACTTGGTAAAGAGGGAAACCTCAAAGACGTTTCCACACATGGAATCATGGAACACTTTGGGTTGGAAAGGTCAAATGTCAACCAGGCCAAGGCCCTGCCATGAGCAAGATTGTCTTCTACTAGATCAGGTTGCTCAGAACCCCATCCAACCTGATCCTGAATGCTTCCAAGGATGGGATGTTTCATACAGGTAAAGATAGTATAAAAAAAAGACCTTATAAAATATAGTTTAGGCCCTACTAGTCTAGCTAAGCTAGCAGTTAGCTTGTAACTTCCCATATAAAATATCATAAGAATGAAAGCTGTTAGCACATCAAACTATTATAGTAAGAAAACTGTTTGCACCTGTAATAAACAAGAAATCTGTCCCATAAAAATCAAAAAACAAAACATGTGAACTAACCAAAAATAAAGAGATTTAACAAACATACACCCCAGTCATTTACCAACCAATAAACTAAATATCAGTATATTGTTAGTCAATTAAGTCTAACATGGTACCTTCTAATATTTCCTATAAATATAAGCTTTGTAAATAGAAAATGGGCTTTTTCTGCATGAAGAAACTGGATCCCATCTGTTTTACTGCAACATGGGGACACTCACCACCTCTCTGGGCAGCCTTTATGTGTCTCTGGCCACACTCATTGTGAATAACTTCCTTACATCTACTCTAAATTGACTCTCCTTCAGTTTAAACCACTGCTCCTTGTTCAATTGCACCAGGCCCTACTGAATAGTCCATCCCTATCATTCCTGTAGGCACTGGAGGGGCTCTGAGCCCTCCCTGGATCCTTCTCTTCCCCAGACCCCCAGCTCTCCCAGCCCAGCTCCAGCCCTGGAGCAGCTCCGTGGCCTCCTCTAGTCCCACCCCAGCAGCTCCAGGTCCTTCCTGTGCTGGGAACCTCAGAGCTGAATATCTTCAATCTGATTTTGCTGCAGCTGCAACTGGAATTTCCAAAAACATTTGACAAGGCCCTGGACCTCTTTAAAAAGCAAGGCTGCCATGCATTAAACAGGATGGTTATCTTGTTAAGGGCTAGAGGAAGCATTTGGATGAGACATTTGGCATTTTCAGGAGAGTGAGGACACTGGGGGAATCCTACAGGGATCCACATTAACACTGGACTGTTCAAAATCTTTCCCTCATGACCCAGGAAGTAAACAGGCAGGGACTAAGGTCAGGTTTGAGGATTACATGGAGCAGTAAAAAATAAAAGGTAACCATGAAGAAGGGCTAAAGCATCTTAGAATACTGAGTGGCTGGGAGATTAAATGGTAGATGAAATTCAGTATTATAAAACAAAGAGGGCCCAAATAACATCCACATATTGTCCTTGCAGCCCCTCAAAGATGGTTTGCATTGGTGATCAAAATGGGGATATCCTGAAAGCCTACAGGATTGCTGTATAACTTCTTACTGCTGAACTCCTTCCTCATGCAAACATCTTGCCATGCTACACCAAACACCATCTTCCAGCACAGACTCCAGCCGGCCTGGCCCTGGCCCCTGCCCCAGAGCTGCTGCTGAGCAGAGCACAGGCAAAGGAAGGAGGGCACTTCCACAGGCAAAGCAGGGAGGGCACTTCCAGCCCAGGGCCCTGGCTCCAGCTGCTGCACCAACCCCTGCCTGCTGCAGGGACAGGGCACATTCCTGGCACAGGGGGCTGGCTCAGAGCTCTGAGGCTGATCTGCACCCAAGTGGGTGGCTGGGTCCAGTCTCTCCCATCCCTGGCCACCTCCCATCACCAGCCCCCGAGGCAAGGACGCCCCAGAGCAGCCCCTGAGCAGGACAGGGAGGTTCTGTGGCACCACACCCCTGCCAGACCTGGTGCACACAAGTGGCTCTCCGTCACAGGGGCTCCCAGTGCCCTGTGTCACTGTGTCAGTGCCTTGTCTCGCTGTCCCATGTCCCTGGCAGCTCCCTGTCCCATGCCATGGAGGTGCAGGCATTGCCCAGGGTTCCCCTCCTTCCATTCCCCCTTGGCCCTGTCCCTGACCCCGTGGAGCCCTGCACAGCAGGGCAGGTGGGCTTAGCACTGCACTGAGCACAAACAGGTGGCACGGCCAGGCTGGCTGCCAAGCACACGCTCTCCCCTCTCTCCAGAACTTCATCTCTGCTCCCAAATTACGGGAATAGCCGCACAGTCAGCACAAGCAAACACAAGGAGCAGATCCCAGCGCCAGTGATGCAGCTGGCAAATTACTTTGGCCCTGTCAGAAGCAGTGCCAGGGAGAGGATGTCAGGAGAATGGCAGCAAGAAAGAGGTGGAGGCGTGGCTGGAAACGAAATCCACATTGTGCAGTCTCATCCTGAGAGGACAATCAGCCCCGCTCTGCATGTGGGCCAAGCCAGCAGGGACTGAAGTTTTGCCCCTGACATGGAACAGGCCATGCCAGTCTCTGCAGCAGCCACGGAGATGCCTGGCAGCTGTCAGGCATTGAAAGAGAAGCTGTCAGCACATCCCCCTCAGTTTCATAGTTTCTAGGCTAAACAACTCAGGCTAATTTAGGCTTTCACCATAAGCGGCTTTGCCCAAAACTCCCTCTTAAGGGAATTGTATTGGGTTTGCATGGCAGGGTTTTGGGAGAGGGGGGGATTTCTGGGATGGCTTCTGTGAGAAGCTTCTAGAAGCTTCCCCCACGTCCAGCAGAGCCAAAGCCAGCTGACCCCAAGACAGAGCTGCTGTTGGCCAAGGCAGAGCCCATCAGCAGTGGTGGCAGTGCCTCTGGGATTTAAGAAGGGAAAAACTGTGCACAGCATCAGCCAGAGGGAGGAGTGAGGGCATGTGAGAGCAACAGCCCTGCAGTGCCCCAGGCCATGCGGAAGGAATGAGAGGTGCCCCAAGCTCTGGAGCAGGGATTCCCCTGCAGCCTGTGGGGTCCAGGGGTAGCAGGGATCCACCCACAGCCCAAAAAGATCCAGTCACGAGCAGAGACCCACCTGCAGCCCATGGAGGAGCCCATGGGAGAGCAGAGTGTGAGGACCCTCCCCTTAAGAAGGAAGCAGTGGCAGAGACATGCTGTGATGAATTGATCCCATTCCCTGTTCCACTGCACTGCTGAGGGGTAGGAGGGAGAGAACTGGGGAGTGAAGCTAAGCTGGGGAAGACAGGAGGGTTGGTGACAATGTGGTTTTATGATTTGGTTTTATTTCTCATTGCCCTACTTTGACTTGACTGGTAATAAATTAATTTCCCAAAATTGAGTCTGTTTTGCCCATGACAGTAACTGGTGAGCGAGCTCTCCCTGTCCTTATCCCAATCCATGAGTGTATCACTATACTTTCTCTTCCCTGCCCAGGTGAGGGGGTGAGTGATGGGGCAGCTTTGATGAGCACCTGGTGTCCAGCCAGGGTCAGCCCAGGGAGCTTTCCAGGCAGTGCCAGGTGAATTTCCTCCCTCCCTATAGCCCCAGCCCCTGACTGGACACTGAACCCAGAGGAGATCCCAGTACTAACAGGCAGGGAATGAGGCACAGAGCCAGAGCCGGTTCCTTGCAGGCTGTGTGTCCATTGCAGAGAGCCACAACACCCCCTTCTGTATGGCAGTGGCTCACTGCAGAGCAGCCTTTGCCTTGGCAGAGGCTCAGTGTTTGCCCAGTGCTCCATTCTCTTGATGAAGGGGGTTAAGTGCCTCACATTCAGTGCTTTGTGCTTTTATCTGAGCAGTAAAAAATAAACTTCTTTCCTAGGGGTGGGCTTTAATAGAGCTGCTCATTGACTTTGATCAGTTGTGTGTTCACTGACCATGACAATGCTGAGTGCTTTTGCTGTTGATAGACCTGTCTGATCACTTGGCTTTTCAGCTTCACCAGGTTCTTGGCTTTGGTGGCTTCATGTGCTGTAAATGAACTGGGAAAGGGCTGAGAAGGAACACTGTTATGAATACATTGACACACACATGGAAACCCACATCTCAAACATATGCTGTCTAGCTGTCCCATACTAAAAGGGTAAAAAAGAAATTATCACTTGTGAAAGATGAGCAGGGTCTGCTGTGTTGCAGGTGGTGCAGTGCAGATAGACAGCAAACTGATATTACTCGTTTCTTACAATAGAAGCTAGGAAGCACCAGAAGAAGTAATTGGGCATCTGGTCTTAATGAAACAGAATAAATTACTTTTCACAATGCACATAATTACACAGCAAAACTCTTGACTTCACAATACCCTGTGATAATAGAAAGTATAAATGTCTGTTCTTGGGCAGCACTGAATTCTCCAAATCCAATTATGCAGCAGATGGTAAAAAAATGCCATCACAGAATATACAAACAACTCAACAGGAGGATCAGGAGTTATTAATGATTAGTGCATATTAATGATTAGCAGATTGACTTTCCACATTTAATGAAGTTCATGAAGTGTTGATGAAGTGCTGATACTCACAGACTGGTGACAGGTCTGATCCTGTTCCTTGGCTGAGGACAATAGGGCACTTCCCTGCAGCAGCTTTATAGAAAATGTCTGTGGTTTGCTCTCCACTGTAATTATCCTCACAGGGAATCAGTGTGTTCATTCCCACCTCCATGGGAGAGGAATGGAGGACACAGCAGCCAGCACACAGACATGACAAAGTGGATGGGAACGAACCCTCACAGCAACCTCGGACATTTCCTTTCAGTGAACATGGAAACAGCCAACGTGAAGCAGCAGCCAGGCAGCCCTGGGGAGAGGATACAGTGGGCTGGCATGGGGCTGGTTGGGAGACAGGGTCTGAGGGTGCAGGGGCAAGTCTGGCATCAACACCTTGCCCAGCCCTCCTCCAGCCCCGGTAGCCCCTGTTTGAGGGGCAGTGCTCAGCAGGACAAGGCCAGGCAGGCACTGTCTGAGGGGCAATGCTCAGCAGGACAAGGCCAGGCAGGCACTGTCTGAGGGGCAAGGACAAGGCCAGGCAGGCACTGTTTGAGGGGAAATGCTCAGCAGGACAAGGCCACCTGAGTCACAGCAGCAGCTGCCAGCAGCTTCCATAGGCACAGCTGGGTCACAACTGGCCATGGGAGGCTGTGGAGCAGGAAAAAAGGGCAGCCAGAATGTGGGGGAAAGAATTGCAGGAGTATTGTGTCCCAGGAGGGGAACAGTCACAGAGCTCCAGGACCCCCAGATCAGGACCCAGCTATTGCAGGTCACGTCGTGCTTCCCTAAATATGTGAATGCTCACCTCACACCAGTGAGCAGCTAACTAAAGCTTAGATTAGGGACACAAACCCCACACATGCCTGGTGGGTTTCATTTAATCAATAACATTTCTACACTATGAAGTATGGGGCAGATCCTGCACAGGCAGAATCACTGCAAACCTTTCCCAGCTGCAGAGGTCAATTCCTGATGTGCTGGGAGTCCTTGCTGGTGTGTTACTCTGGTGGGCAGAAGAAGGGGACAGCATGGCCATGTGATGCAGGTACAGGGGGCTCCTGCATCATGGGCAGGACGTTCTCCTGCTGCCAGCACCACCCCCAGAACCCCGTATGTGCTGGAGGCAGGCTGGGACTCCAGAGCCTGCAGGCCAGGCTATAGAGTGAGGCTGAGATCTCCAGGCTGCTGCTGGATTTCCCCACTGAATTCTAAGTACAAGGCACTGCAAGGCATATAATACAATTTAGATGCATTAGCTCCTGATTTGTGATTGCAAATTGAATTTTGCCTGGCCAAAATCCCAAATACTCAAGTGATAATTAAATGTGTGTGGAGAATTTGCACTCTCAGTATTTATTATTTATAGACTGAACCCACAAATGCAAATGCCATCACCTGCTCCCAAAGCACACCATGCAGCCTGTGCACAGTCACTGAATTCCCAGGATTGTCCTAAGTGGCACAGCATGTCCTTTTCCATGTCCAGCACTGATCTGGAAGGTGTGTGAAGCCTGGGAATGCCAGCCAGCCAACAGTGATGCCTTGGGTGATCAGACACAAAATTCCCCAATCACAGCAGAATTCTCACCCTGCACAAGCAATAGGGCTGCACCCTGGAGCACAAGGAAAGGACATAGAGCCTGAACCACTTTTAAGTAGTTTGGGGGAAGGATGCAGAATAAACTGTCCCACAGTGCTAACGGCCACCTGTTTCTGCTATCAAAAAAAAAAAAAAAAAAAAAAGGCATTGCTCACTGATACCTAACACTGACAGCACTGAGCTTTTCAAGTAATGTGTCTGAGCACTCCTGCACAGGCCAGAGCAGTGCTGGGCAAGCCCTGGTGGCAAAGATAGGCTATGGAGCAGTCAACATTAACACCACAGCTAGCTCTGCAATAACCAAGTGCTTCTCACAGCACTGTGGGACAGTTTCTTTTGCAACCAAGTGAGAAGGGACCTTGCAGAGAAGACATAACTGGCAAACTGTTCCTGTAAAACCACGTGCAGTCACAGTTTTACAGTTGCCAGCTCTACCCTTGGCTTTCCTGAAGTTCCTTCCCCATAATGCAGACAGAGGGAGAAGGGGCTTTGAAACAGGGCTCTGCTGGGAAAGCAGGATCAGGCTCACCCTCCTCTTCACCACTGTGGACTGCAGCACCAATGAAGCTCAGCACAGGAAAGAGGCAGTCCTGATCTGCCAAGAACATCTGAAAAGCAGCATTGAACAACCCAGATGAGACCATTTTGATCACCTCACCTGCCATGCAGCTGCAGATAACGTAAATTCTGGCAAGCTTCAGTTTTCGCTTAGCTGGAACTTGCCTTTTGCACACAGGCACTGCAGATTAAATCCTTCACATGGCAACATCACTACCCTGGTCTTCCTCAAAGCACAGACCAATTCTCCTGTAACTAGGAAAGGCCTTTTCAAGTGATCAGGTAAAGACTTTTAGGGGCCCTAGGGCATGGAACAATGGATGTCTGTACCCATGTCTGCACACATGCCCGCACTGATGAACTTCTGCTGTGGGCTGTGGGCTGATCTCATCCATGGTCTAAGCTGCCATTGGGGTCTGGCTATGCTACACAGCAGGACAATGCAGGCTGCAGCCAAGGACATCAGCTGGACAGAGAGGAGCCTCAGCAGTTCCCAAGTCTGCCCAAAATCACAGCTAGGCTGTGGCACCTTAGCAGCCCTTGGAACCATTGATTCCATCTTGGCTTGACTCCTCCTTCCAGTCTGTATTGCTCACAGAAAGTAGTAGGTTACTGCTGTAAGGTAATGGAGGATGATTTGGGTTCATTTCCTTATTTCTCTGCTGCTTCATTAGGCACACCCAGCTCTGCCTTTCCTGGCGATGGGGCAGACCCCATGCCTGTGTCATCAGGCACACGGAGAGGAGCAGCCCGGAGGGTCAGAGCACCGCAGGTGCAGAGGAGCCGCGGGAGAGTGCCGGGGGCACCAGCCCGAATGTCGGCATCTGTCGGTGACCAGCAGCGGCGACACCGGTGCTGCTCGCTGCCCACGCCAGGACACGCGTGTTGTGTGCCC
>NW_005054669.1:201938-213181 GCF_000277835.1 Geospiza fortis | reverse complement strand
TGCCCTTCCCGGGGCTCCCGGGGCTCCCGCCGCGGGTGGAACGGGCGCTCCTGCCCCGAGGGAGCTCCTGCCCCGGGCACGGACACTCCGGGCTGGGGCCGGCCGGGTGACGGGGATCCTGTCCCTTGCTGCCGGTGTTTGCTGGAATATTGAGCTCAACGCACCCGAGGTACCCCTGTCCTTGTGTCCTTTGACTCGCTGGGGTGGCCTCTGTCAGCAGCCGCTTCCTGCTGTCTGTTTGCCCCTCGACAGGTCACTGAGGTATCAAATCGAATTGCGAGTACCGGACGTGTTCTGCTACATTCTGCCGTGTTGCAAAACACGTACTGACGGATTCAGGAAGAGGTGCAGTCAGGGGTGTTAAAAAGGGGCCACTTATTTTTAGATGTGCAGTCTGGTGCTTTCTCCCTTCTGCAGCAGTAAGTTGGGCAAACATCTGGGTGCCCTTGAGCAGCAGCCCCAAGGGCATGGGCCGGGGGGGCAGGGGTGGCCCACTCTCCGGATTACAGCAGGATGGCGAGGGCACCGGTGGAGACGTGCCTCATCCCTCATCCCTCTGCAGCACCACATGTGCCAGCATCCCTCAGGAAGGGAATCTGTCCAGCCCCTTTGCTGACCCATGGAGCTGGGATGCATGGCATATCTGGTCCCATGTCCAGCTGCCCACCACCCATCCCTCCCGCTGCCCTCAGGCCATCCCTCCCAGTGTCCAGCCACAGGCTGCAGTGCTGCTAGCTCCTGCACACAGCCCAGCTCTTCCCACCCCTTAATCAGGCCCAAAAGGAGCATGCTGCTGTACAGACAGCACAAACCCTGTGCCAGGTCTTAAGTTAGTGACTGTGCTTTCTGTGGGGGTCCCCCTTTTGTAATATGGCTTTAATAAAAAATTAAGCTGGATCATTTATAAGTGATGTAGGATTATTAGCAGTTAATGCATTAAGATAAACAGTGGCACACTTTTCCCAGAGAGCCCAGCAGCATCTTGACTTTATAGCCAGAATGTGTTGGCTTCAGAGAGCATGCTTTTTGGAGCCCTTGCATTCACAGACTTTTATGGCAACAGCTTTGGCACAAAACTGCTCTGATCTCAGCTGCAGAACAGGCTGAACAGTATTAGATGCAATGTAGGGATTATACAGTAAGCTTTGTCCTTTCGAGGTCTTGTAACAACTTTGAGGTCTCATCTTGAATTTCATAGAATCCTGGAATGGTGTGGTTTGGAAGGGACCTTAAAGCCCATCTCATTGCACCCCCTTGGTATGGGCAAAGACACCTTCCACTACACTGAGGTGCTCCAAGCCCCATCCAGCCTGGCCTTGAGCACTTTCAAGGATCCAGGGGCAGCCGCAGCTTCTCTGGACAACCTGTGCTAGGACCTCACCACCCTCACAGGGAACAATTTCTTTCCAATATCCTATCTAACCCTGGCCTCTGTCAGTGAAAAGCCATCCCCTTCTTGTCCTGTCACTTTGTCCAAAGTCCCTCTCCAATTCTCTTGGAGCCCCTTTAGGCACTGGAAAGTGCTCCAATATCTAACCAGAGCATTCTCTCCGGGGTGAAAAACCTCAGTTCTCCCAGTCTCTCTCAGGAGCGGAGGTGATTTGGATTAGACATTGCTCTGTGTATCTAGGGTGAACTTCCCATGTTTTGACTTCTGAGGCTTCTTGTCTTGTCTCTTCCTGACGGATGTGCAAATCCCGCGTGCTCAGAAGTGTATTTTCTGCAGTTCATTCAGCATCAAACTGATCAAGGCACACTGGTTGTTCTAATGCAGGGCTGTAGCCTAGACACTAGGTCTCCTGTCACACAGGCCCAGGGCTGTTGGCCTGGGTGTGCTCCAGGTCTGCTCAGGATGTGTGGGGTGTGGTGCATTGATGAGCCACGTGCGTGGCGGCTCCGCTATGCCACGGTGTCCTCTCACCCTTCTGCTGCCCATGAGTGACAGTCCCTGCATAGGGCCTGTGCAAACTGTGCCTAAATACAGCTGGAGCTCTTGTCACATCTGTGTGGACTCAGCAGAATGGCTGTGGATTGGTGCAGTGCCTTTGTTCTCAAATCATCAAGTGACTCAGTCCCAGGGCAGCAGCCCCAGTCTGAAAACCTCAGCTGAGATAGGCTGAGCACCTCACAGAAGCCTAGAAAATTCTTGAGCAGAGCTGGACAGCTGCTACAAACTCCATCCATAAACTCCTGTGTCGCAGAGATGTCAGACCCCATCTTTAATTTCCTCACGTACACTTAGAGGTTGGTAGTCAAACTGCTCCCTTCACGCATGTTCATGACTTTTAAATTTTGTTAGATGTAAAAAAACCCCCACCTAATTCATTACTATGGATGTATCCTGTGAAGCACAATGTCCTGTTCTTGTCTCGAGGCCAGCTGGCAGGGTCTGGTCATATCCATGGTATTAAACTCACGAGTTCCAAAGAGGGAGGCATGTCAGTGCTCCTTGTGAGGAATGGTTTTCTGGCTTGTCCTAGCTTCCAAGCCATGCCCAAGAGTGCTTTTGGCACATACTGGCTGGTAGAGACCAAATCAGATCTTGGACTAATCTCCACCCCTGGATTCTTGGGCTGTTCTGACCCCATTGTGTCTGCTAGCACAAACCTAGCTAGCAACCTAACCAGTGGTGACCTAGGAAAAGTGTTGTTATGCTTGCAGAGAAGCAGAAATGTGCAGCCCCCCATGGAGCCCCCCTTGGAAATGCCTGTGTCTGGGACAGCCCAGGCAGGGGGCAGTTGTTTGCAGGCTGACAGGGTGCTCCTGAACTCGGCTGTGGGCTGAGCAGCTGACCTGACCCCAAAAACTAGACAATGATGGAAAATGGCCCAGTGGGAAAGAACCTGGGGGTGCTGGTTGACAGCAGTTAAATGTGATCTGGCCAAGAAAGCTAAGAGCATCCTGGCTTGTGGCAGCAATAGTGTGGCAGCAGGAGCAGGGCAGTGATTTTCCCCCTGTGTTGGACACTACTGAGGCGCCTCAAATCCTGGCCACTCACATCAAGAAAGACATTGAGGGGCTGGAGCGTGTCCAGGGAGGGGAACAGAGCTGGGGAAGGGACTGAAGCACAAGTCTCGTGGGTGGCTGAGGGAGCTGGGGGAACTCAAAGTGGATAAAAGGAGACTCAAGGGGGGACCTTCTCATTCTCTGCAACTCCTTGACAGGATGGTGGAGACAGGGGGGAGGTTAGGCTGTGCTTCCAGAGAACAGGGACAGGACAAGGGGAAATGGCCTCAAGCTGTGCCAGGGCAGGTTCAGGTTGGATATTGGGAACAGTTCCTTCACTGAAAGAGTGGTTAAGCACTGGACAGGCTGCCCAGGACAGTGGTGGATTCATCACCCCTGGAAGTGTTCAAGAAATGACTGGACGTGACACTTTGCAATATGGTTTAGTGGGCATGGGGTTATGCAGTCAAAGGTTGGAGTTGATGATCTTGGAGGCCTTTTCCAACCACAGTGATTCTCTAATTTAATCTACAGGGAGCTCAGCTCCTGTGCTGATAAAGAATGTTTGAGTGTATCTTTGAATCCTTTCCAGTTTTCCAGACTCGTTTTCTGAAGGAGAAAATCAGAACACTGTGGTGTCCTTATCTTTGGCAACCCTCTCTTCTGGTGGTCTGTCAAACTTCTGGAGACACATTCAGTCCCAGGATCTCTCTTAGAGCATGTTTTCTGGGCTCTCCTCTCTGTTTTAATTGCCCCTGGCAGACTACAACCCTGAATTTCTCAGAGTGGGAACCAAGTCTTCCTCTGGCTTGATCCAAAGCTGGGTATATTCAGATGTGAATGAATGCACTTAAACAGCTGGCCTGCAAAAATCGCCTTTTTTGCAGTCACTGTAACTGGGGTTGTTGCTGGTGTCACAGTTGTCCTTTCTCTTGTTCTCAGGTGCCCCCCTGGAACTCTTTTTCTATATAAATCATAGCACTGACCCTGTAGCCCTAGCTGCTATGCAGGCAGCTTGTAGAAGGGCACTGACTTGTGTGTGGGGAGTTGGAACACACAAACAGCAGCTCCAGTGTCTTTCGTGTGCTCCTGTGTCTAACTTCCAGATAAAACTTGGCTTTGTGTGCAGGACTGTGTGGGATCCTGCTGTGCTCTCAGTGCTGTGAAATCTCAAAGTGGCAATGGTGCAGACCATGGGTCAGTCAGGTCAGCTTGCCATAGAACTACCAGCTTTGCAGCCAATGGCACTGCACTGCTGGTGATGCCTAAGATTATTGGGGTTTTCTATTTTTCATGTATTTGTGGCTATGCAGATTGTTAATGCATGGTTGTAGCTTCTAGTACTTTTCCTATCTTTCTTCCCCACATTTAAGAACAATAAGCTAACCTTATAAATACATTCCTAAAAATATTGTTTAGTCTTATTCCAAGAAGAGAGACAGCTACAAGGACGTTGTGTTTTTCAACCAGAATCTGGACCAGGCATAACAAAAATGGGGCAAGAGAAACTTCTGGACTGCTTCCAGTGGGGCAGGACCCCAGGAATTACTACCTAGCCAACTAACCTTTTAATTGTCAGTATAAGTATACTAATTGACTAACCTTATAAAAATTGTAGCATTACTATACCACATGCGATTTTCACAACACTGTGTACCTGAAAGCCTTCAAGTAAAGGTTTGCTTATATATTCACTCTTAATGTTGTTGGGAAGATCTATTTTCCAGGCATCACTGGGACAGCCAGCTCTGCCTTTGGCATTGGCCTTCTCCCATGCCCCGGAGCAAGCAGTAATTCCGGGCAGAGGAGATGCCTAGACTGAGTGTAGAGTGTGTCTATTCCAAGGTGCCCCATTTTTCTGTCACAATCAATATATCATCAGTGTCTGGGCTGCTTCCTACTCAGTTCTGGGTGGTGTGCCAGGCATTTGTGGCATGCCTATCTATGGGACAGCCCCAGAGCTCTGCACCTGCACACTCCTCATGCACAGAGTGGGCACTGCCTGCCAGCCCAGGAAGCACCGTGCTGTGCACGTGTTGCTGCTGGCAGGGCTCAGGCTTCCCCATCTGCTGTGCCACTCATCTCCTGGGGCCGGGTTCACCAGGGAAGGTGCTCCCTGTAGCCCTAGCCAACGTGCTGCCATTGGCAGATGTTGGAGAGGCCCCACGGTGATGTGCAGGGCCGAGTGCCTGTTCTGAGACATCTTCTTTTGCCTCTTTCCTGTGCCTCACCACGGTCCACGCCTGGCTCACCCAGACAGGCCACCGTCCCCTGTCAACGTGACTGTGACGCAGCTGAAGGCGAACTCTGCCACAGTCTCCTGGGATGTACCAGAAGGAGATGTGGTCATCGGCTATGCCATCCTCCAGCAGGTATCCAGCATCTGTCCCTAGGGCACTGGGGACACTGATTACCAGCATGCTCCTATGTCAGTCCTTTTGCCGCATTCTGGGGCTCCTCTGGCATCTGCCCAAGGACATCTCTGCTGCTGAGCAGCCCTTGCCAGGGTGCCTCATATGAGCCATCCATCCTGGTGGAAGGCAGAAGACTGTGGGCTGCATTGGGTATAGTCCCTCCAATAGTTTCCCTGGGATTTCTCTGGTAAGGATGGTGCTTTATGCAATGACATAACCCTTCTTTGCTTGCCTTGCTCCACCTATGCAGCCCTGGGTGATGGTGGCTTCTCCAGGGAGGTGCCTGGCTCTCAGGCCATGCAGGCATGCTGAATAGGCAGTGCTGGCCAGTCTGGCCCACCCTGGGGTGGCTGGTTGCCTGGGAAGGGAGGAGTGAGGCATAGCCCTGCAGCCGGGGGCCTGTGCCTGGTGCAGCTGGCAGCAGCCTCCCGGGGGTGACAGCTCTTCCCTCTGGCAGAGGCAGGATGGGCAGATGCAGCGCTTCATCCGGGAGGTGAACACCACCAACCGTGCCTGTGTGCTGTGGGACCTGGCAGAGGATGCTGACTACATCATCCAGGTGCAGAGCATTGGCCTGTATGGGGAGAGCCAGGCTAGCAAGCGTGTCCACTTCCGCACCCTGAAGGAGACCGACCGCCTGCCTTCCAACAGCTCCAACCAAGGTGAGGCACCTCCTTCCAGCCTGATCAGATGCTGCTAGTGGGGCCACACCTGGAGGTGTGTACAGCAGATGGGCAGGGATTCTGCAACCAGTGAGGAAGGTGCTGCACTGAGCAGCAGGCTGCTGGGGACACACGGGGTTGTACAGGCTGCTGTCGTGTCCACTATGTGTCCATGATAATGTCCCCAGGCCATGGTTTGCAGCCCTTCTATCTCAGGTCTTGGCACCTTTTCAGCTAGGCAGGCTGGCCAGGACAGCTGCTGGGGCCTGCCCAGCTGCTGCCTGTAGGAAACCAGTACTGAACAGACACTCAGATCTCTCAGTCTGCAGGCTACCCAAGGAAAAATGACAGACCGCCGTGGTCTCCTTTGCTACTCATGTCTGTGTTGCCTTGCGGTTGCCTACATGCTGGTCTGTGAGAGAGCATCAGGAATCCAAGAGAGATAATGCCCCATAGAGGGCATGGCAGTCTGTCTCCAGCACTAACCAGGAGAGGGGTCCTGAGTATGGCAGGGCAAGCAGGAGGCTGCCTTTCCTCAGAACTTCTGTGTTAAACTGACCTGACCTGTCCTGGTTGCTGTGTAGAGAGAGACCTTAGTGCATTGCACAGTCCCTACATGAACCTAAACAAGCCCTTGGAATCCCTGACTACCTCTGTAGCAAGGATGGTTTATCTGACCCCGGAAGGCCACAGGATGCATGTCTTCTCCCCATACAGGATGCCACCCCACACCCTTCCTTGTCTGGGGGAGGTGGGCTTCTCTGCTTTGGGGTTTCTCAAATCCCACTAGAGTGGGAGAGTATCTGCTGCCAGCCCTGCTTGGGGTCTCTTCTCTGCAGGTGACATCACCATGGAAGGGCTGGACAAAGACCGGCAGCTGCAGACAGGCGAGATTATTATCATTGTGGCTGTGCTGCTGATGTGGGCAGGTGAGTGCCACAAGCAGTGCTCTGGCGGGCTGAGGCAAAGCTACAATCCATGGTTCACAAAGAGGATGTGGCTCAAGAGAGTGTAGAGGCACATTGCTGAGGGTCTGGCACCCTTCTTTATCAGTCCCTTGAGAATCTGTAGGTGCTGGAGCCAGTGGGGTAAAAGGAGCAAGCACAGCCACTGCTCAGCAGTAATGGCCTGGAGTATGTTGAAGAGCAGGAGACAGAATGGGACCTGGAATTACAGGGTGGGAGCACCCCAGCTGACCGTGACCATTGAGTTGCTTGGGCCTTAGATGTCGTGACTGATAACAGTACTGCACTAGCTGGTAGAGGCTGTGCTCAGTCTGCTAAAGCTGCAGAGTGAGTGGTTTGCTCCTGTATAGCACTGCAAAAGCCAGTGCAGGCAGCGGGCTGCCCTGGGAGCATGGCACCCTAGGAGGTCAGTCAGCTCCTGACTTGTCACATACAGCTGCTGTGAATGGGAAGTCATTGATCCCCCGCTCTCTTCCCAGTAAATGTGGCTTTTGTAGTGGCATCTTGCAGAAATTTCTCATTGCCCTGGCCTTGACACTTTCCTAGGGCACTGAGGAAAAAAATGCAAGATGACTGCTGGTAGTTTACACCTGGCACAGGCTGATGTGTCAGGATACCAGCTGGGAGGAGTCAGGCCTGGTCTGCGTGTGCCTGTGTGTTACCACACATACTCTGGGGGTTGAGTGAGTTCAGCATGGTCACCCCTGGGGGCATTGCTCCAGACTCCTGTGTCCAGAGTTCCCAGGTGTGGGATATGCTGCATGGGATGCGTGCTGTGAAAGCATCCCAGAGGGACTGACCCCACAACCAGTTTGCACAGACAAAGGCTGGCTTTTGTGAGGGTCACAAGCACCAGCTCAGTAACTTTAGTGCCTTGCTGGAGGCACTCCAAAACCCACACAGCTGCCCACTGACCTCACTGTCCCTGTTTGAGTGCTTCAGCATCTGCCTTTGGTGAGTGCTGAGCATCTCCTCTGTGGCCCAATGGCCTTAGCCACATCCGTGCCCATCTGGCCTAGGAAACTGGCCTGGCCACACATGCAGAGGTACCTGGGGTGGTGCAGGCTGATGCAGGTGGGGGTGTGGGTTTGCAGCACCCCAAGGAGCCCTGGGCACACCTGCCCTGCAGCTGGGGTGCTGTGGGGAGGGCAGGCAGGCAGGCTCTGCGAGGGATCCTTCATGCAGTGTGTCTTTGGGCAGCGGTGATCGCCCTGTTCTGCAGACAATATGATATCATCAAGGATAATGACTCCAACAACAACAAGGAGAAGACAAAGCCCTCCTCAGAGCACAGCACGCCAGAGCGGCCGAGTGGAGGGCTGCTGCGGAGCAAGGTGAGTGCAGAGGGCTGGCAGCAGGGGTGGCACGTGCTGCCTGCTGGGGCTTGCAGCCTGCACAGAGTCTGGCTCTCTCCAGGAATGGAAACACCCCGGCTTGTACTCTCACCCCAAAGACTGAGGACTTTTAGGGTTCAGTGAGCCCTGGTCTCTGGGGCAGTGTGTGTACCCCATAGGTGATTGCAGGAGAAACATTGGAAGAGACAACAAGGTGTAACAGCTGGGATGGCTCTTGCACTGCAGGGTGGTACCTGACCTCTGACTGTAACAGAGCCTTCATCATGCCCCTCCAAGGCTGCACCTCTCCTGCACACATGGACAAATGGACATGCTAGGCAGCTGTTCTCATGGTTCCTGCACTGGTCTGTCACTGCTCCCTTTCTGCCTTCACTGCAGCTGGCTCTGAGTCATCACCACACAGGTCATTCCAGAGCCCCTGATGAAGTGCTGTGCCAGGCTGTGGATGGGGTGGGAGCAGTACCTTCATCTGGCTGTTCCCTCAGCACCTGACATTTCTCCCTTTGTTACCTCCCAAAGACAGTGATTTATGGCCCCAGTGCTCTAATGGGACCATATGTTAGGGTTTTGCTTGTGTTTCATCTGCTGCCTCTGTCAAGGGTGGGAACTGCCCTCATTGTGTTGACTGACTGTCCCACTGATTCCACATCTTGGTTTCCAGCAACTGTCAGGAGCAAAAACTTCCTGTTTGGACTTCAAATCCCCAGTTCCCCTCCTCCAGATTTTTCAGCTTGCTGATTACCCTTTGCTAGAAGATCCCTCCTCTTGTATCCCTACTCCAAACTGACCCTGCTCTGCTGAGGTCTGCTGGTCTTGATGCCTGCTGCAAGCTGAGGGGCTCTGACATCGGGTGTGATCCCAGGGGTGCAAAGAGGTTCTTAACACAGATTTTTCTCTCATAGAAGAAATCTCCCTCGGTCAATATCATTGAGGTGTAAGTGCAACACCAGCTCTGCCGTCTGGGATTTCGGCTGTCCTGCCAGAGCCACAGCAGGCCTTGGAAGAAGAGGCAGCACCAGGAGCATCGCCTGGAACTCAGCATGCGACGATCCATGTACCAGAACTCTCGCTTTCCTGAGGGCACCTGTCTGCGGATGTGCACGGAGCAGGCTCCCAGACATGCATGCAGAGCGTGGCCCTGCCCATCCCACCCGGCCCTCCTCCCCTCCGGGACAAGCATGACCTTGAGGATGGGTGGGAGGGAGCCAGGGGGACCCGATGGTCTGAGGCACGGCCTGAGGGGAGCCCGCGTCCCTGTGCACCGCCTCGGCCAAGGCCTGGGCTGCAGCTGAGGCACGGGCCTGAGGGGAGCCCGCGTCCCTGTGCACCGCCTCGGCCAAGTCCCGGGCTGCTGCTGAGGCACTGCATGGCTGCCCGGCACAGGGGCAGACCTTGCCCTCAGCTGCCCGTTTGGCCTTGGGGTTGCTGCAGAGAGCAGGAGCTGCTCCCATCAGGGCCCCGGAGCTGCAGGAGCAGGGCAGTGCGGGCACTGCCCCAGCATTGCCAGGAGAGCTGCGGCCTGCAGGAGGGTTTGTCTGTGGGGCCGGGCCCAGCCAGCACTGGGGATGAGTGCATTGCTGCTGGAGAACAGGGCTCCACTGTACTCTGTCATGGCTGTGCAGGGCCTTCAAATTCTCTGTGTACTGCAGAGGACAAAGACATGAGGGACGATGAGGGGCTGGTGCTGTCACAGTGCCTGGCAGCCCACAGAGCCTGCAGCAGGGCAGGCAGTGCAGGGCTGGGGGAGCGGGCACTGCCAGGGCATGGCTGTGGCTGCGCTGTGTCCCCACAAGGGCTCGGTGCTGGCACATGCAGGCTGCTTGAGGGGAGCTGCCAGGAACTTTCTGAGCAGTATGGTGCCTGTGCTGCCTGGAGGAGACAAAGCGGTGAGGCCTGCAAGGTCTCCATTGGAGGGAATGGGGTGAAATGAGGAGGCTCCCTGCTGCCCTGGCTGCTGCTCTCCCTCCATGTTCTGCTCTGCAGCCTGCCACAGACAGGCTCTGCAGCCCTGGACTCAAGCATCACAGGATCCAGTGTCTTCCAGGAATAAATCTCCCAGTAAAAGCACTTTCAGGACTGTTCCTTCCAGGTGCTGCTCAGCTCCTGCTGCAGGACTAGGCAGGGAAGGAACAGGATAAGCAACTCCTGTGGCAGGGTCTTTTCAATAAAAGCATCCTGGCTCAAAGGCAGCATCAGAGCTTCAGGTCTCTGTGTGTGTCCATGCATGTACAAGTTCTTGAATGCATGTGTCCTAGCCCATAGGAGATGTGCTCCTGCATGCTGTGCAAGAGCTGGAGGTCCTCCGTGGTCACCTCACACCCCCCTGGCCCTCGAGGGAGAGCTGCTGCTGCTGCTACTGCTGCTGCAGGCTCAGCCCACTGAGGGTGACATCGTGGCTGCTTCTCTGCAGAGAGCAGACACATCCCAGCAGCAGGGCCGAGAAGGGGGACAGGGTCTGACCCCGACAGGCTGCTGGCCTGTCCTAGCCTGCTCCCTGCTCGGGTGAGGAGAGGGGTACTTGAGGAGCAACAGCACCATGGTAGTGGGATACAGCTGCTGCTGGACTGTGACCTGGGCTGCAAGGAGCATGGCCACAGCTCTGGAGACACGAACACCTTGTTTTGTCTGCTAGCTTTTTTTAAGGAGATACATTAGAAAAACTAGGGCTGTCAGGGAAATACAAGAGTTCTAAGAATGTTCTAGTGCCCTGGAAAATGTTTAGAAGTTCTGTCTTGGAAAGTCATAGCAGACATGCCTGCTATCATGAGATTTTTCAGCCAGGCCAGAGGCACACACAAAGAATCACAAAGGGTCAGACTGTGTAGCAGAGGTGAGGAACTAGGGCAGGCACAAAAAACCGGTCAAAATGCAGAGGTTTTGACAAATTAAAAAAGGAACACA
>NW_005054669.1:200582-201897 GCF_000277835.1 Geospiza fortis | reverse complement strand
TCCCTCTAAAAAACCCAAAAAACAAACAAAAAAAGCCACAAAAACCAAAAAACAAACAAACAACAACAAAAAAAAGCCAACAAAAAACCCCCAAACCAAACCAAACCTCAGCTCACCACTTCTTCTCAGACTATGGCTGTGCAGGAGGGCAGGGAAGTGCTGAGGGCCTGACAATGACCTGCTCACCCTAACAAGTTACATGTTGCTCTGTACTCCCAGGTGAGTGAGAAAAGGCATGAAACCGCATTCAATATGCAAAACCTCAAGTGAAAAAAAAACATGCCCAGCTCCTGAGTGATGCATGGCACCCCAGGCCTCCCCAGTGCCTATGGCATTTGCTGGGAGACTGGCCCTGCCACTCCAGCTGCAACCAGCCAGCAGTGCCCAGCTGGGCTGAGCTCTCAGTGCCACCAGCCTGAGAAGGGCAGCTGTGCAGAGATGTGACAGGAACCGAGCAGTGAGGGGCTTGACACAGTTGCAAGCTGTCACTTGCCAAAGAAATCAGACATGCTGCAGCCTCCCTTGCGTCATCCCGCCGGGAAGGAAACCAAGAGCATGGCTTGCCTCTGTAGAGCACAGCTGGGGTGCAGCAGGGCAGAGACACTTCAGAGCAGCTGGCACACAAGGGCTTGTGCCTGCCCTGACCTCAGTGTGGTCAGCATCAGCTCCTGTCAGTGCAGGTGACATTCACAGGTGCTCAAGACACCAGGGCAGCACAGCCTGAACCTGCTCTTCCCAAGTCACAGAGGCACCCTGGGCCCTGGCAGCCCTCAGTGCAAGGAGGAACTGCTCCCTCAGGGCTTGCAGCCAAGGAAGATGTGGAAGTTCCAGGCTCCATGAGCTTGGGGCACAGCAACCCTCACCACAGGCAATGCAGGAGACACAGTGCCCTGCATGCTTATGCATGGTGCCTATCCAGCACTCAAACCCAAATGACAACAGTAAAAAACTCAGTTTATTTCTCTCTAAAGGCAGAGCTTTCCTTTAAAAACCAGGTCATTTCACTTGTGAGAGGGTGTGGGGCTGAACTGCAGGGGAAAGGCCTTCATCACGCACTGCTCCAGGCCAAGAGCTGTTGCTCCCTGAGGGTGTACACTGCCTGCATCAGGCAGGCTCAGAGCATGCAAGATGGCCTGCATGGCGTGGCAGTGAGCAGAGCCGTGTGTACATTGCCTGCATCAGGCAGGCTCAGGGCATGCAGGATGGCCTGCACGGCCTGGCAGTGAGCAGAGCAAGGAACATGGCTCCCCTGCCCCAGCTGGGAGCAGCTGCAGCTCCAGGCAGTTCATGCAGGTGGCACAGGACGAGGAGCAGG
>NW_005054669.1:199953-200491 GCF_000277835.1 Geospiza fortis | reverse complement strand
TGCCCTCGGTGGCAGCAGTGCCAGCAGCCCCCGTGCCAGCAGGGCAGTGCCAGGGCGGCGGCAGGCACTGGCTGGCCCAGATGCAGGCACAGGGTGAATCCTGAGTGGCTGGTCCGTTGTTGCAGAGATTTGGCTTAGCCCAGGGCAGCACTTGGGCCAGCAGTCCTGGTGCCAGTGCTGGGGGAGTCTGCAGCCCCTCCCAGCACTGTCCAGCTGTCCGGGGGTGGCCCCAGGCGGCAGCACAGTAGCTGTGCTGCAGGAGAGCTCGATGGGGGCACAAGAGGTATTAATCCTGAAAAGGGACAGAAAGGAAGACATGGACCATAAGGTGTACAGCTGGGAGCCCAGCACAGCTTGCAAAGGGGAGCAGATGTTCCCAGGTGAGCATCAGCCCCACCTTGCCTTACAGAGGACACGCTGGGGGATGAGCCAGTGCAGCACTGAAGAAACTTACCTGCCGGACTGTGGAGTCCCCTCCCCAGCTCCTCCATGCTGCTTTGGAAGAGAACACAGCATCCATCATACCCCAAGCATGGCC
>NW_005054669.1:196366-199897 GCF_000277835.1 Geospiza fortis | reverse complement strand
CAGAATGCCCTAAGCCCCCTTGCTACCAAACTCTCCTCCCAGGCCAGCCTGTCCCGAGATTGCAAAGCCATATCTCCTTCCCATCAGGAGCTCCATGTCCAAAGGGCTGGTGTTTCATTGGGCTACACATACAGCTCCAACCTGTGTACACACTGGCTCCCGAGTGACACTGGCACTGGCTCAAGCCAAGCTCAGACATGCCAGACCCAGCTGGGTGCCCACTGCCATGTACATGGAGAACAGCCATGATGGAATGAGCCTCACAGGCCCACCACCCCCACATCTGCAGACCTGCAGGTTAATCCTCTGCTGCTGGACTGTTCCATCAGCTCCTCCCCAGCACAGGACACACACCATCAAGCTCAGCCCACAGCCGCAGTCCGTGCAGAAGTCAGCATGACCAGGCCTCCATCCTGGTCCAACCCCCAGGGAAATCAGTGAGAGAAGAGAGACAACTGAGTCCCATGTGAGAGGCATGTCTGGACAGGCTGGCCTCAGCAAAGACTGGCAGAAACAGAGTAAGAAACATCTCTGGGTGCATCCTGGGGGTCAGCATCTGTACCCCAAATCTCTGCTGCAAAAGCTGGACTGCGTGGTCTGTTCCTCCACCACTCAACCCTCTGTTCACTCGAGCTCTTAGTGGATAGAAGCAGAGAAATACCAGGAAGCTTCCCCCTTGGTTCCATGCAGCTCTCCTCCATGATCCCACCATGCCCACGGCCCGAGCAGCTCCCCTTGCACGGGGCACAGAGAAGGAGACAAGACAGCCTTCATCAGAGAGATCCCTGAACACAAGCAGCAGCTCACCACCTACCCAGACAAGGTTTCACTGACATCATCATCTTCCTCCTCCTCCTCCTGGCAAGCAAACAAAAACCCACCATGACATCTCATTGCACGGGCAGGTCTCTGCCAGGAGTGAGGCTGGGCCCCTGCACAAGACAGTCACTACCCAGGCACAGTACAAAGGTTTCCCACAAGCAGTGAGGGAAAGACTGGAGTGCTGGGTTGCCAGAACCCTCTGGGCTTGGGCACACAAGGACAGACAGGCCATAGCTCTTCCCACATCCCCTCCAGGTGCAAAGCCCCAAACACAAGCTGTGAGCATGGACCATGCTGACAGAGCTGCTGATGCAGTGCGCCTCTGCCCAGGGACAGTGGTGGGTGGGCACACCCTGCAGCTGGAGGGGCAGGCAGACACTACCAGAAGCAGGCTGTGCACAGCTACAACCCCAAGCACGGTCAGGTTGGACTCACACTGGAAGCATGAGGCCAAGGACCAAGAATCCAGAAGTTCCCAGACAGGGATGTAGTGAGACCAGTATGACAATGCTCCAAGTGCTGTGGCCATGCAGGAGGTGCAGTGCAGATGGGCTGGGCTGAGCCTTAGCCCAGGCTGGCAGGATGATGATCCTTCAGAGGCAGCTCTCATCCCAGCCATGAAACCAAGTGTGCAGCCCAGGTCTCTGTGTGACAGGGCCAGCAGAGCAGGGCTGAGGCTGCAGCAGTGCTGGGCCTGATGGCAGAGCTCCTAAAGCACAGACACCAACCAAGGAACTGCACCTGCTGTGTGAGCCACGTGGCACAGTGCACCTCCTCACATCAGGCTGCCATGTGCGACAGGGGCTGTGCAGGTATCAGCAGGGCTCTGGGAGGAGCAGGGAGCTGCAGAGGGGTCACTCTGTCCCTGCCCTAATTCCAGACAGCCCTCAGCATGGGCCTGACTTGCACATACTGTACCCCAAAGTGGTGTGTGAAGGGAGCTCTCCCTGCGGGGGCTGGCTCATGGGCTCTGCCGGCCTCACTGCTCTCCAAGATACATGAAGGGTGAAAGGGCTGATCCTGCCTAGAGCCTGGCATGGGGCAAAAGCAGCAGAGTTAGTGCCTGCAACCTGCAGAAAGCCCAGCTGGGAATGTACAGGCAGGACTGTGGGTGAGGAACAGGGAATCCCTGCTGTGCTGGCAGAAGGGTGCAAACAAAGGTGAGGGTCACTGCTCAGGCCAGGTACCACCAGGCCTGAGCTGGGCAACAGCTCAGGCAATGCACAGCAGTTCAGCATAGAGAGTGGCTACACCTCCCACCCCAGCTGAAGATGGGGGAATGGCAGAGAACACAACCATAGAGACAACATTCTCCCTGCCTGGTGTGTTTCACCAGAGACGCTGATTCCAGAGCTATGCAGTGAGATACATCTGAGAAATTCCTATTACCTGCATGTGTTGCTTCCCAGAGATCCAGTGCCATCTGAAAGGCCTGGGCCACAGTCAGAGTCACAGCCTGGGCCTGTGTACATGAAAGAGAGGGAATGCCTGCTTCCACCTGGGCCCTCAATGCAGGTTAACCTCACTGCCATGAAATCCGAGACCCCCCAGCATCCCTTGCTGCCTTTCTCTGCAGAACATACAGAGGGAAGGCCAGAGCTCAGTTCTGTGTCTGTCTGCCCCTGGGGGCCAGCACCTCCAAGAGCAGACCCTCAGGAGCTGGGACAGGAAAACCCCCTTTGCTCACTCCCTGCCTGTGCAGCACACGAGCACACCTGATCCCTGGCTCCAAATCCAGCTGAGGCTCTCCCCTTCTCTCACTGAAGGGGAAGAAAGCAGGACCTTGCTCCCACCCGTCCCTCATGGAGCCAAGAGCAGAAGGCAAGTGCTTACAATTTTCTTCTTGGGTGAGAGGAAGGCATGGCACTCCAGCGCCCCGCTCTCCTGGCTCTGGGCAACATAAGCAAAGACTTTGTTCTGCAGCTTGTCTGTTGTGCAGTAGGAGATCCTGTGGGCAGAGAGGAGCTGTCAGGACAATCTGGGACGCTGGCATGGCACTTCTGCTGCACTCCCAGGACATCGGCAAGCACTGCTGACAACCTGAGGCTTTCACCTGCCCAAGCTGACCAGGCAGCCCAAACCCCCAGCAAGGGCCAGAGGCTGCCCGGCACCTGCAGCAGGTAAGAGATCACTGCATCCACAGGCAATCCCTCCTGTGCCATCCCAGAGTGCCCTGTAGTTTTCTGATGGCCAGCTCAACCCAGTGTGTGAATTCAAGCACTGGGACAAGAGGAGCACAGAGGGTGGGCGACTGCCTCCAAGGACACAGCTGGAGGTCAGGCAGAGAGATGTCCTGTCTCTGCTTCCCACTTAGCCACCAGACTGCACACTTGCTGCCCCTCACACCCAGCACCCACAGACACCCAACCCAGCCAAAGGACAAGAGGCAGCAGGAGAAATCAATATCAGTTCTCACAGCAACTGCCTTTAGCCTGTCTAATAAGCTGCAGCCAGAAGGGTGGTCCCATGGCAGTGGACAGGCAGAGAGATGTCCTGTCTCTGCTTCCCACTTAGCCACCAGACTGCACACTTGCTGCCCCTCACACCCAGCACCCACAGACACCCAACCCAGCCAAAGGACAAGAGGCAGCAGGAGAAATCAATATCAGTTCTCACAGCAACTGCCTTTAGCCTGTCTAATAAGCTGCAGCCAGAAGGGTGGTCCCATGGCAGTGGAGGCAGACATGCAGTCCTGTCCTAACTGTGGGG
>NW_005054669.1:193975-196356 GCF_000277835.1 Geospiza fortis | reverse complement strand
TGCCAGAAAACAGAGGCAGGGCACAGGGAGGTGATGGATGGGCTGATGAACTCAAGATCACCCAGGACCCTGCCTACACTCAGCCTCAGGCAGTGCTGGGAGCACAGCAGAGAGAGGGCACAGGCCTCAGGGAGCCAAGGAAAGACCTAAGCTTGAAGGTACTGTTGACAGAAGGCCCAGCCCCCCTGTCTCCTCAAATTCCCATCAGTCTTCAGCTGGCTGCTGGGGAACACCCAGCCCATACCCGTGACATGCCCACCTGTAGATGGAGATGTTCTCCACCATCTCCTTAGTGTCTGCATCCTGCAGTGAGATGCCCCTTGGAGACACTGTCAGAATCACCTTCTGAAACTTGCGAGCTCCAACCCGTGCCTGGCAGTGGAAAAACACCAGCAATCTCTGCAAACCTGGCAAGGGTCTTCACCTCATCCCCTTGCTGGAAGGAGCCCCACTGACTCTGTACAGTATCACTCACTTGGATACTTGCTGCAAAGGCTCCTGCTGTAGGGGTGGGACAGCAGAGTCTGGCAATCAGGCACACCCTGCACAGAACACTCTTCAAATCTGTTCACTCTACTGCCACACACACAGGGAGGGACAGACCCCACTTCTCCCAGTAGTTCACCCTTCTCTCTGTGCTGTGGCAGGCACAGCTCTGCTCCCAGCCAGGTTCAGGTGTGGGAGCAGGTGGCTGGGGCTGTCCTACAGGAAGACAGCTTCCCCACAGCACACAGGCAGACACCAGCAGCCTCCTGCATGCCACCCTCCTCTTGGGAAGGGCACAGTCCCTCACTGGAGCTCAGGGCTAGGACGCAGACACTCCCCTGTGCAGGGGCTGGGCTCTGACCCCACACACCAGGGCCCCAGGGTCTCACCGTGGCCACGATCCTGCGGATGGCAGCAGCAGCCATGTCTTCTCCTTTTGGTTTTTCTACCAGCGTCATGCCCAGATACTTGAGGGTGAAGCACATCCCCTCAAGCAGTGGCTCCTGCATGTCAGCCCAGCTCTCAGGAAGCTCTGCAAAGACAAAAGCCCTTAGAAGCCATGTGCCAGCAGCCCCACAGCTAGTCCTGCCAGAGCCACCCTGCCCATGGCTCCCAGCAGCAGTGCTGCTTCCTGCCCCCAGCGGGACACTCTCCTGGCTCTGTGACACTCTCATAAGAGGAACAGAAGGAGTGGGCAGTTCACTCTGGAAGCTTTAGTCCTCTAGCCCTGGAAGTCCAGGCTCTGTCAGCACTGACAGACAGCTCCTGCATATCTGCATGGGGCTGAGGATGCTGCAGCCCTCATTGCTGTCTACAAAACCCTTGCGTTCCTGGGTCTCATCTGTTTCATTAAAAATAAAATGTTCTCTGTAGTGCATTCATCTCAGCCACCTGAGTTGCTGGCACACCTGAAGAGCAGCAGCATTCAGTGCTACGCTCAGATCAAAATCCCCAGACTGGCCCAGTGTAAGCAAAGCCAAAGCCCTTGGCATCTCATCTGCAGCAGCAGGGTGCCAGGGCAGGGGCAGCTTCGTCAGCACTTGTGGTCCCAGCTGGGATGACTGGGGAGCAACTGCACCACAGATGCTTTGTTAAGAAAGAGATGGGAATTGCCAAAGTATGTACTGTTCACACTAAGCTAATACTTTTCAGGGTTATTTTCACTTCTTCCCTGGGATTTGCTCCCTGAGAATTACTGGCACACTTGCAGAAGGGTCCAACTCATAATTGGAATAATCTGAACCCACAGGGAAATCAGGAGACCTTATTTGGACAGCATACTCTTCCACAAGTGACAACTATCAGGGAGGCTGCCTGGTGCCATGCAGGCACCAGTGACCTCCACCCTGGGCAGTAGGACCCTGTGCCACTCCATACTCTGAGGACAGTCCGTGTATGCTAAGGCTGCCAGGGCAAGTGCTGGTGCTCCAGCAAAGCCTTGGACAGCTGCCCGAGAACAGCCAAACACAGCCTTCCTGTGCCACAGGGTACCTGCAGGGTCATGGGCTCATGGAACGGTTTGGGTGGGAAAGGACCTTAAAGCTCATCCAGTTTCACTCCCACAGGCAGGACACCTTCCACTAGACCAGGCTGCTCCAAGTCCCGTCCAACCTAGCCTTGCACGCTTCCAGGGACGTGTCATGAGTCGGTCTCGGATCCTGCCAGGCCGCAGACAGCAGGGGCTGGCCTGGCACACGGGTAGAGAGCCAGGCGTGGCACCCGGGCAGAGAGCCAGGCCTGGCACACTGGCAGAGGACCAGGCGTGGCAGCCCGAGGGGCCCGCGGAGGCCGGGGATGTCCCCGGTGCAGTCCAGCGTGTTCCAGCCCTGGCACACGCGGACGGCCTCGATTCACAAGTGGGGCAGGAGGCGACAGCCTGGGGGGCGGGGGAGGGA
>NW_005054669.1:186477-193173 GCF_000277835.1 Geospiza fortis | reverse complement strand
ACTGCTGAGCCCTGTGTGCCCGCTGGGGCTCGTTGTGTTCCCGCTGAGCCGTGTGTGCCCGCAGGACGGGACGGCGCGGGTGACCTGCATGGCCTGGTCTGCCAGCAGGGCCCGCTTCGCCGTGTGCACCGCGGAGCGCGTGGTGCTGCTCTACGACGAGCAGGGCGAGCGGCGCGACAAGTTTTCCACCAAGCCGGCGGACGCCAAGGTGAGCGGGGCCGGGCATGGGCCGGGCAGCGCCGGGGCAGCCGCCTTCCCCCGGTCACACCGACCCTCTCCGCAGTACGGCAGGAAGAGCTACGTGGTCAAAGGCATGGCCTTCTCCCCGGACTCCACTAAACTGGCCATCGGACAGACAGACAACGTTGTCTACGTGTACAGGATCGGCGAGGAGTGGTGAGTGTGCAGTGAGGTCCAGCAAGCTCCATTCTGCCTTAGCCTGGTCCTCACCCTGGCACACGCTGCAGTGCCCATCACCCGGCCCGCAGGGAGCCACACAGGTGTCCGTGGGGAGCAGCCGGTGAGGCTTCCTCGGCAAGGCCCTTAGAGAGCCCAGGCTGTGCATGCAGCTAGCTGGAGCCTGTGTTGCCATCATGTGTCACAGCTGTGCAGCGGGGGCACACATCTGCCCCACTGCAGCCTCATTAAATTGCTGGCAGGAGTTGTGCTAATGATACTCAGAAAGGCAGTGCGCCAGGAGTTTGGAAGCTCAGACTCTGGGGTTCTTTTTGGTTTTTTGCCTAAAGTTGTGATGGACTAGCAGCACACAAGATTTCAATGGACTATGTTTAGCAATATCAAACCAGACTGCATATAAACAGTTGGGTGATCAGAATGTGTAGGGTTGCTGATAGTAATTTTTGTTTCTATTTTTCTGCAGGGGTGACAAGAAGGTGATATGCAACAAGTTCATCCAAACGGTGAGACCCAGACTTCTGTTTGACTTCATTTTCTCCAGCATATGTAGGAAAAGACAATGAGAGGTCTCTCTGCACATACTGACAGGTGTACTTGGCCAAACTGCACTTGACCTTTAAAGATCCTAAGAGAATCTCTAAATTCTGAGGCATGTATTGCTCATCGAGCTCCAGAGGTGTCCTAGTGCCTGGGTACAACCGAGTAAATTGTTGAACGATCAATGCAGTCAGTTACAAAACTTTGGGGACTACTTTAGGCATCAGTGGACAGACTGTTTTAAGAGAGTTGAAAGGGAAAGATATGTGACACTCAGAGCCCAGCTATTTTTCACAGGTTTGCAGCTCTAAACTCCAAGATGCCTTATTAGACAAAATGTAAAGTGTGCAGAATTCAAACTGTGCAGTTTCCACATGCTCAATTGCCTCAGGTTTATGATTTCCATCAGGTCTGCTCCTTGGCCACCTCTATGTTCTGCTGCTCTGGCTGGGTCTGCCTGTCACAGAGCAGTCTGCCCAGTAGGTGTTTGCCAAGGCTTGCCCTGAGATCTGTCTGGAAGAGGCAAAGGTATTATGAATTCCTTGCACAGAAAGCCATCAGAGTGAGAAAATACAGTGCACTGACTACTTGTACCTTCAGAGGCAGAAGTCCAGCAGCTCCCCCAGGCTTTCCAGGCAAGTGCCATCACCCCATAGTCTGTGTCACCAAGAAAGTTCTCCGCAGGGTCGGAGGAATCATCCTTCATGTCCAAATCCCCAGAAGACATAGACAGAGCTGCTCCTGATGGAGTTGCTGGAGTCTGTGCCAGGCTTTCTCAAGCTGTCTCTCAGGTGAAGGGTAGCCTCAACCTCTGGGTTGAAAGCTTTCATCTCAGGGTTGGTGTCGGGATCTCTAGCTGGTCAGAGGGACCCTGAGAAAAGTTCGAAAGTCTCTTTTCCCAGCACGGTGCTTGAAGAAGGAGTCAGGGCTCTTCATTTCTCGGTCTCAAGGTTGTTTATTGTTTCTTATCTATAAAAAATTTTCTCCTCCCCTGCCGAGGTCAGCCCAGCAAGACAGTCTGAGGCATTCTGCCTGCCCCCGGGGTGGTGTTATGTCTTTATACTAAAAACTACCTGTACAATGTTTACAATTACTTCCCAATACCTATCACCTATGTTAGACAGTGAGCTTCTACTCTAAACCAATCTGTAAGTGCCAACATCACAGCACAAGATGGAGACCAAGAAGAAGAAGGAGAAAGGCTGGACACACCCAGTTCCCTCCATCTTGCCCACTGAACCCTCATACCAAAAACCCTAAAATCTACTTTTCCACTCCATGATAACTTCACTAATATTCTACTTAAACTGTTGTGGCCTGCTGATCTTCATACAAGGTTGGTAATTTGCTCCATGGGTCATAATCAAACCCACAGGCATTTTGGGCTCTGTGCCAGGGTCTCTGAGACCTGCCACTGGGGCTGCTCTGACTGCTGCAGGGAGCCTGGGGAATTCTGTGTCTCTGTGACAGGAAAGCTGCTGGTCAGCCTCTGTTTAGTCTGCAGTTGAGCTGCTGCACTGAGTGGTCATGAGAAGAGAGTGTCATGAGGAAAAGAGAGCAACAGGGGCTTGGTGTCCATTTGTCCCTTTCCTGGGCAGGGTGGCTGTCCCACGTGTGGGCACATTTAGCCTCCCTGCAGAGCTCTTTACTTGTGTGCTGCTTGCTGCCTGCCCCTCCAGCTGCCAGCCCAGTAGGGATCTGCTCACCTCTCACAAGCTCAGATGCTGTGCATGGCACATGTACAGGATTTTGTATTTTTAATGTAGAAATTCAGTATTTTTTTCTCTCATTTCTCATTTCCCCATGCCTTTTCTGTCATTTGTAACACATTAAATCCTTTATTTTTTTCTGATTCTGTATGTCTGGGATTTTACCACTGTGTCTGGCTTTCTCCTGTAACTATAAACTATAACTCCCGTAAATTTGTTGTTTACAAATTTTTGAAATGTTCAGTCAATATGAGAGGTCATTTATTGAGCCCTTTCCCTCTCCTGCCACTGGGCCCTCTCGCACACACGGTGATCCCAGTGTGTGCTCACACTGGCAAGCCAAGCCTCCTGCTGAGGGCCAGGAGGACAAACAAGGAACACATCACTACTGTGTGGGGCTTGTTCCCAAGCTTCTGTTGTGTTTGAGTAGAAAATAAGTCTGACAGATAATGGGGGAAACAAACAAATTCCTGGGAAACAGGGGTAATGAAAATGGGTCTTGGTCATTGGTTGGGCATTTAAATTATGAACAGTTTGGTTGCCTTGAGACATTTTGTTGTCTAATTGTAGTTGTGTTTGCTGATATGAATGATCAGAACAGGGATGGAAGATGAGATAAATAAATGAGGAATGAATAAATGCTGATATGTATCTTAAGCAATCCCACATGCTTAAAATGGGACAGAGAGCCAGTGAGGCTGGTGCTGGTGGCAAACACCAGCCAAACACCAGCCTTCTTACTGACTGAAGTTCTGCAGGGTGGATGTGAAGGGCTTTCCTAAACTTTCTTGGTCGTCTCTTACAGTTGGTTTTGTGGTCAGCTTTATTCATTCTGACTCCACCTCAGATTTTGAAAATACCTTTGGTTTGGATTTAATGAGCCTGTTTCTACCTGGCCTACTTGGAGCATCTAATAACCATCTTACTCATCAATGAAAAAATAAACACTATTTCTTATTCATCAAATAAAGATCCAATGGACATGTATTCTCATAGCTATTACAGAAGTTGTCACAGTAAAATTATTTTTATATTTTATACTTGTTGCAGAAACCCTTTTAAAACAACCATGATTTTATACATTCACCAATAGCATGTGGCAAGCCAAGCACTACTCAGTAAGCAGTACTCGCAAAAGAGCTCCAAACTGAACACATTCCTGTAACTTTTTTGCCCTCCCATAGTCCTCCTGTGCTAAATTACTTTGCCCCAGCTCATTTTTATCTAGTTTAAGTTTCAGCATGAAGTAAGGTTTGTCCAGTATCTTCAGCTACTGTAAGGCCTGTCCAAATGTCCCATCTGTCCTGCCTGAACAGTGTCTGTTCATGAACTGTTTTAGGTGGCAGAGGGGCAGGAAGCTGGGTAAGGTGGAGCTCTTACCTCTCTTTTTGCCTCCTCCTTTGCAGAGTGCTGTGACCTGCTTATTGTGGCCAGCAGAGAATGTCATTGTCTTTGGTCTTGCTGAAGGAAAGGTAGAGAAACTTGTTATTTATGTGACTTTCTTTTCCTTGTGGGGGCTGTCGGGGTCTGCCAGTGGCTGGGCTGAGGGGTAGGAGCCATCACTGGGTGCCCCAGTAACAGCAATAGAGGGGTTACACTGTGGACTTGAATTTTCTGGTTCACAGTTAGTCCCTGGAGGTTCTACTGGATCTTTTGGATCTTTCTCCAAACTTTTCTAGAAATGTGGAAATGTGACTCCAACTTTTCCACTTCTATAACATACTGGGAGGCAATGAGCTTCCTGTGATTTCTTTCCCTGACAGTGAACAAGGAAACCTCTGGGAACGTTGCTTACACTGGGGGAGATCCACATTCTGCTGATGACAGCAACACTGATCATTTTCTCTTTCTCAGGTTCGTTTAGCAAATACAAAGAACAACAAGTCTTCCACCATCTATGGGACAGATTCGTACGTGGTCTCACTAACTTCCAAGTGAGTATGGCATTGCTTTAGCCTGCCCTGCTTTGGCTCAGTCTCACACCTGCTGCTGACTTGGCATAACAGGGACCAGTGTGGAAGCTTGCCAGTGCTCTTTTGCTGTCACTTTGTTGTCAGGATAATAACATACTGTGCTCTCCAGAAGGAATTCCTTCCTAAAAATCTGGTACCTGGCTGTGCCACACGGGCAGTCTGGTTGTTCTTCAAACACAGTAGAGGATGAAAGTCTCCACGAGCTTACTCATACTCATTGATGTATTTGAATCTGTAACTTTATAAGGATTACATTTGTCAGCTTCATCTAAGTAATAACTAACATTAATCATGTTTAAGGGCTAAAAAAAGTAACATAATTCTGCCAGATAAAACCTTTGACAAGGCTGTAATTAGGAAAATAACCATAAAGTGGAATTTAAAATTATTTTCATTAATAAGATTTCAACTACTTTAGTATTCTTTACCTAAAAATTGAGATGTGTCATGGTCCTAGGAATGGAATTTTCACTAAATGCTGTCATTCTGGTGACAGGTACTTGATTGCTGGATTGCTACAGTGTCCATAGAATTTGTATTCTGTTCTTGAATCTTCTAATCATCACTAAAAAGTGTTTCTCTGGGTACAAAAACAACAGGTTTTCGGCCTGTTTCTTTTTTTTGCTCTCTTCCTACTTGTGTCCAGAAGCACAAGACATCAGTGCTATAAGAAATGGACTTGGGCCTGGAGTTTCTGCCCAGGTGTTTTTTGCCTACATTGTGTTTCTTTTAGGGATTCCCAGTATCATAATACCCAACCTCACTTCTGGAACAGTTCCAGTGCAAGAGCTGTTTGATGCACATTGCTGTAAGCACTTGTGAGCAGAGTCATTATTCCACTAAATAATTCCACTTGCTTTTGGGTTTAGTAATACAGAAAGTTTTTTATTGTGATTTTACATGATAAAGACACTTAACTGGTCACTCTCCTTTCCATTCTGGGTTCTTTTGTCTGCTTTCTTTTTACAGGCATTGGCACAGGTACTTGATATTTGTCTTGTCTTTGGGAAAGGTGCCTTTGATGAGGAACATCAACCATGACCCTGGGAATGGCTGCTATGGGCAGGGATATGAGTATGAAGGTGCAAGTCTTCCTGTAACATTGCATCATTCTGTGTTTTTCTGCAGTGTGTCAGGGAGAGGAATCCTGTCTGGCCATGCAGATGGAACCATAGTGCGCTTCTTCTTTGATGATGAGGGCTCAGGTGAATCACAGGTACCAAAGATCCTTCCCAGTGAGCAAAATTCCTATTTGCACAGCCTGCTTCCCAGCTCCAGAGCTCTGGAAAGGGATCAGGCTGTGGAGAGAGTGGAAGTCTGGAGAGGAGCTGCAGGCTGTGCTTGCTAGCAAAGGTTTTGGGAAGCACTGATGGAGGCAGAACAGTGATTAGATGCTTTGGAATACACTGAGGGCAGTGCTAAGGGGGGAATTCATGTTTTTGTGTATGAGGCATAAGGGTGTTCAGGTGTCTGGAAAGATCTGATGTTCAAGTGTCCAGGAGAATGATGCTTGAAGAGGTAGGGTTCCATGGAGTGGCTACTATAGTCCCCACACTTAGTAGGGTGTAGTTACCTTAGTTAATGTTGAATCTCAGGCTCAGATTTTGTCATTGGACACCCAGCATTTCTCCTGAGCCTCCCGCTCCTCTATGCCAGGAGTCTTTCTGTGCTTCAGGCTGTGGTGAAGGGGATGCTGTTCTCAGATCTTTTGTCTCCAGCTGAAGCAGTTTGAGCATGGCTGCTCTCTGCCATGCTATCATGAAGATCCATCTGTACTCTGTTGTGTTGGGAGTTCAGTCTCAGTCTAGTTAATGGTATCAGTCTTCTTACTGGCATTACAATTCTTCTCACATAGTTGATGAACTGTTGTAATAGTTGATAAATCTCTCAGTTCTGGTTTGTCTTCCTACAGACTAGGCAGGCAGACAGAGCTTCCCCCATGAACTGGGCTTTGCAGAAGATCCCATGCTGGTCCCCACTGGGATAGCTGAGCACAGACGCCAGCTGGGAGTTGGGGCCATTCAGGTGTTCAGGGTGTTCTTGTCTGTTGTAGGGGAAGT
>NW_005054669.1:173930-186449 GCF_000277835.1 Geospiza fortis | reverse complement strand
GCAGGCTGTGACAAGAAGATTGTCGCTTATGGGAAGGAGGGCAGCGTGATCCAAACCTTCGACTACAGCCGGGACTCGTCAGAGAAGGAATTCACCACAGCAGCCACTAGTCCCAGCGGCCAGTCCATTGTCCTTGGCAGCTATGACAGGTACCACGTACCTGACAGAGAATTCTGCTCTTTGTAGTCCTTCGTTTGGCAGCCATAGACAGTTTTTAATGTCACTCTTACCTCCTCTCTCTGCCAGGTTACGGGTTCTGAACTGGAGCCCACGCCGCAGTGCCTGGGAGGAAGGCAAGCCCAAAGAAATAGCTCACCTGTACACCATCACAGCTTTGGCATGGAAGAGGGACGGCTCACGGATCTGTGCGGTTTGTGTCGTCACTCAGGAGGCCTGAGCCCTCCAGTGTCCCACCAGGGGGGTGTTTGTGCATGGGAGCAATGTGGTGTGCTCAGGGGGAAGCTTTGGACATGGTCATCCTGGTGTGGGCACACCTCACCCCAGGGGGAGGCTTTGGACATGGTCATCCTGTGTGGGCACACCTCACCCAGGGGTGCAGGGCGGGCACTGAGGCCAGGACCTTGTGCTAGGGACCTGCTGCAGTCAGGTGTGCCAGTGTGGAGCTGCAGAACCTTCTGCATGCTGCTGTGATGGCTCGCTGGTTACAGCAGCCCTTCTCTTTTCTCAGAAGCCTGATGAGGTCATCATAGCTTCTCCAGAGCAGTCTCAGGAGCATTCTTTCCTCTGGGCACTCATGAGAAGCAGTATACAAACTGACCTGCTAATCATATTCTGTGTTTCTGTGCTGTGTTTTCAGTTCAGCCTTTTCTGTCTTTGATCTTTAGCCATCAAGCCTTAATCTGCCTTTCTCTAAAGTTAGATTATTCCTTAAAGCTCTTTAAATTGATCTTTCTGCATGTTTTCTGTAGTAAGTTGACTAACTTCAAACACTTAAATTATTTATGAATGATGTTATTTATGACTTTATTAGTTTTTTATGGTTTTGTGTTAAACAATCAAGAATTCCTTGAAATATTTTCAGACCAAGAATTATTGAACATGTGAACAAATATTTCCAGGAAAGGGGAAGGGGCTAAGGGATAGGAGATCAGTGGAAAGAAGGGGGATGTTATAAAGAAAGAAAGAAAGGTGAAAGGATTCTTCTGGAAGGATGGCTGGGAGGCTGGGAGATGGAGAAGTGGGAAACTGAGAAGAATAATGGGAAAGATGAGGATAAAGGTGGTTTTTAAACCCCGCCTCCTCCCGTCCCAGATTCATGCCAGCATTTGGTAATCTTCATTTTTCTGAGAATGGCTCAATCTTTCTGTTGTCTAAAGAAAGTCAAAATAGGGCTGGTCCTCCTGCATGTGGGTGCTTGAACCTTGTTTTCCAGAGCAGCTGGGACCGGTGTGTTTGTGTCTGACCTCTGATCCTCTTCACGTAAGCAGGGTCTGGAATCTCTCTCCTTGACAGGGTTCACTGACCAGGTATTTTTGTCCCCAGGGTACGCTGTGTGGAGGAGTTGAACAGTTTGACTGCTGCCTTCGCAAAACCATTTACAAAAATAAATTTGAAATGACATATGTGGGACCAAGCCAGGTAAGAGAGTATCTAATGAGGTATGAAAATGGGATGTTTGCCAGAACTAGGCATGTTTGGAGTTCTGCACCTATGGTTTGTTCATACCAAATTGTTGAGAAAGGCGTAGGGATATGCCTGGGACAGGGCTACAGTTGGGTGGGAATTGGATATTATAAGAGACCATGGAGTTCATTTCTTGCCATGTGAGTTTTTGTGAGGTACCTCCATGTCAGGTGCAGCCTTCTAAAGTGATTTCATTTCAGCCAAATTGACCTTGTTGAGAATGTGGCAGTAAGGGTGAGCTGGCAGCCTGGGCACCCCTGGGCAGTTAGGGGAGAGAGTACAGGACTTTGCAAAGGAGGCTTATCCTTGGGGGCCTGAATGGGTCTCCAGTTAGGCCAGTAACTTGTGAATGGCAAAAGTAAGAATCCCACATGTCTACTACAGCTGTCATCCTATGCAAAAGGAATGGTAAGGATTTTTAAAAAAGCAGAGGGAAATGATGGGGATATCTAAATATCCTAGTATCATCTGTTGCCTAATCTTCCATGGGGCAGGAAGTCTGCGCTGTTCCTCTGTGCATGGCCTCATATTGCTTTTCCTCCCTTTCACTAGGTCATTGTGAAGAACCTCTCCACAGGAACCCGAGTTGTGTTGAAATCCCAGTATGGTTATGAGATTGATGAGGTGAAGATCTTAGGGAAGGACAGGTACCTGGTGGCCCATACCTCAGACACGTTACTGCTGGGTGATGTCAGCTCCAACAAGCTCAGTGAGGTACTGGAAAATCTGTGGCATTTCTGGAGTGTCAGATGCTTAACTTCATAACTCAGAGGATATGATTTCTGCATGGGAACAATCCCTCTTTTCAAAGAATCACAGAACAGTTCAGGTTGGAAGGGGCCTTGGGAGGTCTCCTATCAATTTTACTGCCCAAAGGGAAGTCAATATTAAATTCAGATGTTGTTGCTCAGGTCCCACAATTGCTTTAATCCTCTATACCAATGCTTTACTGTACTCATGGAGGAAAGCATTTTTCTAAGTTATCTTGGTATTTTGACTGCTATTTTATAATAATTTTTCATCCTTTCACTCTGCATCTGCCAGAAAAGCCTGGCATCACTGTATTAGAGGTTTCCTAAGCCTTCCCTTCTCCAGGCTGAAGAGGCCAAATTCCTTCAGCCTCTCTTCACAGTGTAAGTGCTTTGCTCCCAACCATCTTGATGGGCAGTGTGCTGAACTTGCTCCAGTTTATCAGTCTTTCTTGTACATGGGGGCCCAAATCTGGATGTTTTACATATATACATTCCAGATGTGAAGGTACAAATCTTAGTGTGTTTAAAAGAAACAAAATAAAAAAAATCATCAGAAAACAATTCATGGCTGCATCCCACAGCTTATGCCAGTGCCATTTCTGGTACCAGACAATTCACACAAAATTGTCCATCCCCTGATCCTCACAGTGCACTGAGTGCTGTGAGACTGGAGAATGTGGGCAATAGGCTTATGTCTAATAAAAGCATTAAATAGGCCTCAAGGGCACATTTGCTTTGTTCACCAAGTTGTCACATACCTTTTATCAGACTAATGGTGAGCTAATTAATCTCTCTTGGAGCAGGAGCTCTGACTGGAGGTTTGTGCTGGAGAATGCTGACACTTGGTAATATAACTGAGAATTTGGCCAGAATGAAGCTCCCAGCTTTCTCTACATCTTACTGCACTGAGTTTTTCTTTCGATTACACAGCTATACTCAGAAAGAGCAAGGCTGTGAGATGTCCATTTGCTCTCTTGCTGTCTCACTGGAGTTCCTTTGAAGCAGTAAGTTGGAGTTCGCACTCAGTGAGGGAAGAGGACTGCTGTAGCCTTGGCTTTCAGTTTTCTGCTCCTCTGGTCACTTGTCTGTTGTTACCACAGCAGCTGTTATATTATCCAGTGCTCTATGCAAATTTCCAATCAGTTCTTCCCCCACTGGCACCATGCTGATCAGCCATTGCTAGAATGACTGTAAAAAAACGGGGTTCAGCTACATGTGGTGAGGAGATTCTGCTCCCACAAATGTTAGCAGTGATTCTGTGGCTGTGATTAACAGAGGCAAAGGAGCTGTTTGGGTGCTTTTTTAATAAAGCTGGTCTGGGGAAGGTGGAGAAGGGCCTGTGAAGGATAGGATAGAGGGAGTACCTTGTTCCCATAAAGGCCTCTTGTTTGGAAGACAGTAATGTGCTATACAAAGAGAGCTGGAGTCTGAAGCTAAGTCTAAAGAAAGGAGAGGACCATGTGGAATTTGCAAGCTGGGAATGGCTGAAAAACAGTGTTGGCAGCTAAAGTGATGGATTATGATCCATTGTGCAGTGTGTGTCATGCTGTCTGTGGGAGCCAGAAGCTGGACAGAGGAGCCCATCATGTGCAGACTGGTGCTGGTGGAGCTGTCAGCCTCACCCCATGCCATTGCTTTGCAGGTGGCCTGGCAAGGATCTGGGGGGAACGAGAAGTTCTTCTTCGACAATGAGAACGTGAGTAGGATGGGACAGAGTGCTCCCCATGAATGGTGTGTAGAGCTGTGTGTGCATCAGCAAGAAAGGTGTCACCTGCACTTGTGGAAAACCCTGTTTCTCAGCAGTTTCTGGATTTAGCTTCTTCATGCAGATCCCAGTCTGCTTCTTCCCTGTACTTGCCTTTTCCACATGCCAGGTACAGAATAAACTCAGTGTGTGGACTGATGAGTTATATCAGTCATAACCCTGAAGGAGAGAGAAGCAATAAAAGATCAGTGGCTAGAGAGGGTGTTAGAGATACAGAATACACCTGCATGGGGAGAGCTTGACTCCTGCAAGACTGATAGGCCCACAATTAAAATCCCCAGCCTTGAGGAAAAGCTGTCAGTCACAACAAAAAGACAAGAACAGCTCCTTAGTCATCCCAAAGTATTTAAATTTAGATTTGTGTGCAGCAGAGTTCTTTCCTGCACCCTTCACTGGTAGGTGTGAGTGTTTCTGTCGCTTTACTCTGTAAGTGTATTCCCCTCTCACCATCAGGTCTGCATGATTTTTAATGCTGGAGAGCTGACACTAGTGGAATATGGAAGCAATGACATCCTGGGGTCTGTCCGCACAGAGTTTGTGAACCCTCACCTGGTCAGGTAAGGGTTACATCTGCCTGTGTGAGCAGCACAGGCAGTTGGTAGAGTGAGATCAGATGCGTAACACTGGAGGTGTCCCACACTGCAGCATGCAGCCCCCAGGCACCCACTTCTCACAGGGACCAGTGATGGGTTTAGTGCCACATTACTGGCTGTCAAGTTTTAGAAGCACAAGAGCCTCTTTTCCTCTGATCTTGGTGCAGCCTGCCATGGCTGTTGCTGAGCCTCCTGTGCATATTCTCAGGCAACTCTGCATCCAGCTGGTCCTGGTACAGCATCATTAGGGACTCAGCTGCCAGCAGGACCTCCTCTGTCTCTCCAAAATTCTATACCTCATGTTCTGATTCAGGAGAAGGGATGATCATGGGCTGCTCAGAGCAATGTAACCAGTGTGTTATTGGGGACCCCTGAACCAGAGGGGCAGCTCTGGGGGGAAGCCATGGATCAGAAAGCTTTGTTCTCACTTGAGGCAGCTATAGCTACTGGGCAAGTGTCACAGGTCAGAGAACTGCCAGAGGCTCCATGTGCTCAGGGAAACTGCAGGGAAGTCAGGGAGGGACTCTGTGATTCAAATGTGAATTTTGGGAGTAGTGAAGGTAACAGTCATTCCCTTCAAATCACAGTGTCCGTATCAATGAGAGACAGCAGCGAGGCGTGGATGAGAGCAAGAGGCTGGCTTACCTGATAGACATCAAGACTATAGCAACAGGTGAGTGTGACCCTCCTTCCCTGTATTTTGCCAGCCTTCCTCATTCCTTTTCATTTTTTGTGCCAGGCAGCACATCCCTGAAGCTCCTCTGTGCATTCCCGTACCAAGCAGCAGGTTCTTGAAGTTCCCTTTTGCATTCCCTCTGCCTAGCAGCAGTCCACTGAAAACCAGGCTGTCCTACTTTGGACAGGATGCTCCCTGTCATGGACACAGCCATGGGTGGCTGGGACTGTGTCCTGGGCCCAGAACTCTGTGTTGCCTGCACTGCCCACGAGCTGTGCATGCTCACAGACAGTGGGAGAGAGCTGCTGCTGCTGCTGCTGAGAAGGCATCTGAATAAAATGTCACTGCTTTTTGGTGTGCATGTCACAGTGTCATTGCTGAGGGTCTTGCCCTAAATAGGTGCCAGGCACCTGATCCCCTGGCACAGCTGTGGGTATTGAGCACTTTGAGGTACAGCAGGTACTGACACTGTTTCCTTTCTTTCCTTCCCCAGTGGACCTTGTTGGTGGCTACAACACTGGCACAATCAGTCATGACAGCAAGATCGATTGGCTGGAGCTCAATGAAACAGGCCACAAACTGCTCTTCAGGGACAAGAAGATGAGGGTGAGGCAGCCACCTCAGGCCATGTGGCAGTATGGTGTGTGTGGGGAGAGGTAGAGGCAGATATGCCTGAATGGAGGGAGGGAGGTGAGAAGCACATCTGAAACACTCCTGATTTTTTGCTTACTGCTCCTTTGGGGAAGATTGACCATGGCCAGATTGCATGAGCTGGCAGTGCTGCATTCTTGAGTCCTAGCTAATGCTGAACTTAGTTACTGGACGTCTTGTTTCATCTCATCACACCTGACAATGAAAATTAGAGGTTCTCTTACAGTACTTATGTCTGTGGTATTCAAAATCATGTCAGTCAGGTGAAGCCCCAGTGACTGGAAAAAGGAGAACATTGTACCCATCTTTAAAAGGAGTAGGAAGGAGGACCCTGGCAGCTACTGGCCTGGTAGCCTCACCTCTGGGGCTTGGAAGATCATGGAACAATCCCCCTAGAAGCAGTGCTAAGGCAGATGGGGAATGGGAAGGGGATTCAGGACAGCCAACAGAGAGTCCTGCCTGACCAACCCAGTGGCCTTCTCTGATGGGGAGACTCCATCAGTGAGCAAGGGAAGGACCATGGATGTCATTTATCTAGATGTCTGGAAAGCCTTTCACACAGTCCCCCACAACATCCTTCTCTCTCAGCTGGAGAGAGATGGATTTGATGGTGGACTGTCTGCTGGATAAGGAATTGGGTGAACATTCACATCCAGAGGGAAATGGTCACAGCTCAGAGTCCTGGTGGACATCAGTGACAAGCAGTGCCCCTCAGGGGTCTCTATGGGCCAGTACTATTTTATATGCTCATTGTGACACAGATGGAGGGATCGAGTACACCCTCAGCAAGCCTGCAGATGACACCAAGTGGAGGGTGGAGTGACACACCTGAAGGACGGGGGCATCCAGAGGAACCTGGACCAGCTCCCCAGCTGTGCCCATGGGAATCTCATGGGATGTAGCAAGGCCAAGCATAGGTTGTGTCCTGAACCAATCCCACAGTGAGGGCAGCAGGGGAGGGTGGGCTCTGTTCCTCTGCCCTGTTTGGGTGAGACCCCCATCTGCTGCTTCCAGACGTAGGGTCCCTGCTCAGGACGGACATGGAGCTGCTGGAGCAAGTCCAGAGGAGGCCAGAGATGGTCAGAGGCCTGGAACACCTCTTCTATGAGGAAAGGCTGAAAGAATTGGGATTGTTCATCCTGGAGAAGAGAAGGCTCCAGGGAGACCTTAGAGCCCCTTCCAGTGCCTAAAGGGCCTCCAAAGGAGCTGGAGAGGGGCTTTGGACAAGAGCCTGGGGTGAGAGGATAAGGGGGAATGGCTTCCCACTGCTAGAGGGCAGGGTTAGACGTGATACTGGGGAGAAATTCTCCCCTGTTAGGGGGCTGACGCCCTGGCACAGGTTGTCCAGAGAAGCTGTAGCTGCCCCATCCCTGGAAGTGTTCAAGGCCAGGTTGGACAGGACCTGGAGCAACATGGTCTAGTGGAAGGCGTCCCTGCCTGTGGCAGGGGGTTGGAACAAGAAAATTTTTAAGGTTCCTTCCAACCCAAACCATTCTGGGGTTCTATGATTTCTCCAGCCGTTTTGGTACAGGCTGAAACAGGGACATTCTTGTTCTCTTTTGAAAGGTGTTTCATGAGACTAGCACTGTTCTCTCTTCTGTTTCTCATCTTCTCTAGGTGAGGACAAGGAATAGAGATGGTCTGGGACTTTTCAGTCACAAGACATCATACATATAGCAAAGTTGTGCCATATGTCAGGTTACACCTTCCAAACTGTTGTGTTTGATCTGGGGCAGTGTGTTCCACAAACAACTGACCTCTCACCTTATTGGTAGTAGTCATTGCAACAGGACTGTGCCTGGGATGGAGAGCCCAAAATTGCAGAGGAAGGCCCTTCTTGGCCCCTTAGTTTGTTTCCATTAAGGACTTCAGAGCCCATTTTCCTGTTGCAGATCTGCAGCTGAGAGGCAACTGAAGTAGCATGAGGCATGTTCTGGTTTCTATGTGTCTGTGCCAAGCTCTAAGGGAGGCAAGAGTTTGAAATGCTGCAAGGGTTTAAAAAGGTCTTATAGGAGTGTGTAAATAAGTACGAGATTTTAGGATGTGTGTCTTGGAAGAAGTCTGTTTCCTGATGGGGGATGTCTGTTTCCAAGACGCCTGCTCAGCTCAGTTCCTGCAGTGAGCTTGCAGCCTAGCCAGAGCCCAGCTGAGCCTGTCCTCCCTTCCCTCTGCAGCTGCAGCTCTATGACATTGAAAGCAGCACCAAGACCACCATCCTGAACTATTGCTCCTACGTGCAGTGGGTCCCGGGCAGTGATGTGGTGGTGGCTCAGAACAGGAACAGTCTCTGCATTTGGTACAACATCGATGCTCCAGAGCGAGTCACCATGTTTCCTCTGAAGGTAAAACTCTGCAGACTTTGATTGCCTCCTGCAGTTTCTTCTTCTCCTTCCTCTCGTGTGTGGGAGTAGCAAGGGTGGTATGGCAGAAGGGACACAGAAGGGAACTGTCAGTTTCTTCTGGACAAAATATAAGCTCATTTGTCAACTTTGTGGCAGATATTTCTGGCAGAAGATGGAGCAAAGAGCTGCTTCATGGCTCAGTGCTCAGTGCTCACTCATTCAGAAGAGCCATGACTGGCAGAGCTGTTGCAGTGCTGCCCTCACACCCCTGAAACCCCACACACTTCAGATGAGCACGGGAGTATTGACAGCTGGTCCTCTTTCTAGGGGGATATTGTAGGCTTGGAAAGGAATGATGGAAAGACTGAAGTGATAGTATCTGAAGGGGTGAACACTGTGCCCTACACCCTGGATGAAGGCCTTATAGAGTTTGGAACTGCCATTGATGATGGGGACTATCACAGGTAAGTGCTGGATATGCCAGTGGGGATGGCAGGTAGCTCATGCCACATGCCAGGCACCTGGGAATCAATGACCCATGAATGGCAGCAGCACAGCTTTCCGGAGTTGAACTTCAGACTCTCAGCATGGTGTTGGTGCCAGGTCTGGCCATAATGAACATCAGACTCCTTCAGGAGAGATTTTTCAGCTTTTGCCTCCTTGCAGCTTTGTGGTTTCAAACTCAGGGAGAGACTGGCCAGTCTGGTCCCACAGACATCAACAGGGCTTTGCTGAAGGTAGCTGTCAATTAATTGCAGTGAATAAGAGTCCCCAGAGCAGCCAGATGTGCAATGGTGCTTGGGTGCTTTTACTGCTGCCCTTCCAGGGATGCTGGCAGTATCATGGAAACATCCAGGAGCTGTGCAGAGTGAAAATTGACTGCCTGAAGTGCTCATGGCAGCTGCCTGGATACTGCTGATACTCTTAGAGGGCTTTTAAAAGTGACCAGAGAAGAAAACTTCACCTGTTCATAGCACTGTTGTGTCTTCAGAGTCTTTCTCAGTAGGGACCTGTATCAGACAGAACACTTTAGATTTGTCCCACACTGCTACAGCCTTCTGCTGATAATCTGCCTCTAAGTGCCTTAGCCCAGGTAGGAATAGCCTAGATGTTTGAATTTCCCCCTGCTCTGTCAGGCTCTGCATTACATTCTTCAGAGCTGGGCACCCAGCTGGTTTGGTTTCAGTGCCACTCTGGTTAGGAAGCTCCTGTCTCAGTGTGGGGTTTTCTTCAGAGAGCTCCTCTGTCACTGAAAGTCTGCAAATCTCTGTCTCAAGGGCTGCTGCATTTTTGGAGACACTGGAAATGTCCACAGAGACTGAAGCCATGTGGAAGACTCTCAGCAGACTGGCTTTGGAAGTGAGACAGCTGCACATTGCAGAGAGGTACATCACACCTTCATGGCTTCAACGTGCTCTTTGCTGAACCCCAGAAACCAGGGTCCAGCTAAAGATGTGGCTCTGTGTATGGTCTGGAGTATTCCCTGCATTGGAGACTTACCTGTTCTCTGTGCCAGGCCATGGCTTTGCCTTTTCATCCCAGCTGGTAATGCCAGAACCAGGGCTGGGAACACCTCTGTCTGTAGCATAAATTTTTGCTGATGTTAGCCCAAAGCTGTGTATAGCAAGGACTCAGAGAGCTGACAGACATCAACAAGCTTGAGGCACTGCTGAAGCCTGGGGAAGTGAAACATGAGCCTTGGTCATGTTCCTGGATTCTCCCATGGAGCAGGGCTAGAAGGCACATCTGAACATAGGTCTTGGCAAAATCCTTCTCTTGAAGCAGGCCACCCCACCTCTCCCATTGCTGAGCTGAGTCTGCTGCCTGGTTTCTGATTTTCTTATCTTGGGCAACAAAACCTGCGTATTGACTAACTGCTTTGCATTTTCCAGGTGCTTTGCAGCTCTGGGAAACATGGCAAAGGCTCGATTTCTGCATGAAACCAATGCCATTGCTGACCAGGCAGCTCAGGAGCATGTAAGTGAAACTTTTCCTGCTCTGCAGAGCAGCAGTTTCCCTGTAAACACTCGCATGCACATGATCTTCTGTGTCCTTGCTCACCAGTGTCACCCTAGAGACCAGTATCTGTTCATGTAGAAACTGCTGACATTGTCTTCTGTCCAAGGCTGGCCACTTCATACTGTCCTGGCTTGTCACTGCTGTGATTCTCAACTGTCTTTTGTTCCTGTAGTGAGCCAGCCTCCAGCTGCAGTGCCCTCCATGTTCCATTCCAGAGCCTGTTCTTTCCCTCAGCACACTGAGCTTGCTGCTGTTGTCTGCAGGGTGGGGATGGCACAGACCATTACCTGGTGCGGGCCCGCCTGGCCATGCTGGACAAGAACTACAAGCTGGCAGAGATGATCTTTCTGGAACAAGTGAGTAAAGGAACAAGGAGTGGAGAAGGTTCTGTTTAATGCTGGGTGGGGAGGTGTGTGCCCTCTGCTGTAAGAGGAAAGGAAGATGTTGCTTGTTCCTAGCAGAAGAATTTTCTCCATGAAGTAGAAAAGGTATTCCTTGTTCTGAAGTGTGGAATTACCCTGAGGTGTAGGAAGAGTGTGAGGGAGGATGTATATCCAAATAATGGAGACAGTACACTTTTCCAAGTGTTTTCTGCACACCTAACCCTGCCTGCTGTGAGAGCTCCTTAGCAGTGTGTCTGCTCGGGTTAACACTTTGCTTTCCAACCCAGAACGCCCCAGAGGAGGCCATGGACATGTACCAGGAGCTGCACATGTGGGATGAATGCATTGTGGTGGCCAAGGCCAAGGTACAGAGTACTGCTGCACTGGGCTATAGGCTGGTCTTGCTTGGTAGATCTTCTGGTTGGGAGTCCATTCAGGGTCTGTGTTCTTTTCACCTGCCCTACCTTGCTTCTGCTTAGAAGGGCTCCAAGTAGAAGGGAAGGTTGCACTGGTGTGAGTACAGACCTAGATGAACATAGAGAAAAGCTACTGAAATTGGTTTGGGAGTATCTGTGCTTCAAAAAAGAATGGGTAGTGCCCATTGGTACACAGGGCTGGCATTGTAGTTTCTGATAACTGGGCAACAAGAGGCCTGGTGCTGTGAGCAGCTGCTCAGAGCCTGCAGGATGAGCTGGACAATATCTCATCCTACCCAGGACTCCCAGTTCTGTGTTTCTCCTTAGGGACACCCAATGCTGGAGAAGTTGCGTCGGGGTTACTACCAGTGGCTGCTGGACACCCAGCAGGAGGAGAAGGCTGGGGAGGTCCAGGAGGGCCAGGGTGACTACCTGGCAGCCATCAGCTTGTACCTGCGGGCAGGACTGCCAGCCAAAGCAGCACGGCTGGCCATGAGCAGGGACGAGCTGCTCACCAACGGGGATGTCATCGACAGGATCTCCACAGCACTGATCAGAGGGGAGCTGTATGAACAGGTGAGTGCCCTTCCCACTGGGCTTTCAGCCTAGGGGCATCAGGGCCTTACCCCATCCTCTGCACCTGTGAGACACAGGGGCACTGGGCTGGAAAGTAGCAGAGGTAATTCTGGGTTGATGAGGTTGTAGTTAACATTTATGAGGAAATCCTCACTGTGCCCATTGTACGTGGGTGAGGTCTAGAATTACTCTTATTAATCAGGAAAAAGATCACATCTGATTCGTGACATGTCTCCAGAACATAGAATGTCAGTAATAGTTAAGGAGGCCTTAGGAAGATTTGGAACAGAACAGAATTGTGAATCAAACTGAAAACTTGATATCACTGTGGAAATGTCAGTGCTTCCTCATATCAGAATAAAATATGGGGTAAAGATGGTCTAAATGGAAAAGTTAAGGAAGGAAAACAAAGGAGTTGAAGACTGTCTGTAAAGCCATGAATATCATAAAGAAGGGATATGAATATTCGCTGTGTCTAATAACACCAAAAATGGGTGTTATTGTGAGGTGATGGTTTTAAAACCAAAGGGTGTTTTTTCCATAGCACATCACATTAATGCAAGAAAGCAGTGCTGAGTCTGCTCACTGCTCAGCATCCTGGCCAACAGTGGCCTCTGGCAGGTGCTTAAGCAATAAGCACCTGCCAGAGGCACTTATTCAAAAAAAGCATAAAAATAAAGAACAGGGCAGGCAAATACAGGG
>NW_005054669.1:158335-173871 GCF_000277835.1 Geospiza fortis | reverse complement strand
GCTCTACTTCTGTGTTTGAGAGCTCTTGATAGATTTTACTTCTATGAGCTTGTCAAATTATTGCTTGAACCATGTGTAGATTTTAAGTTACAATTTTGGCTATGAGTTACCCAGTTCAGTTAGATGATTTGTGGAAAAAAAAACCCCTGCTTTTTGTTAGCTTGTTTTATGTCTCTTTTATAAATTACATTTCTTTAGTCTCAATTTATCTTCAGCATTTTCTGGCCATTTTAACACAAGACAACTTTGTACTTTTTCAAACCTGTCATCTCTCCTTAAGCTTTCAGTTGAAAGACTTAACTGGAGCTCCCAGCTACTGGATGTTGTTACCAAAAGTATAAATAGTCCAAAAATTATTAGACAAATCATGGAGGTAGAGTCTGTCAAAAGCCATTAAGTACGATGATGTGAAGGCATCACAACAAAGTCAGGCAGCTCCTACTGTGCAGGTTGTCAGAGATGGACAACGAGAGGAAAGGCTGGAATATACTTGCTCTGTTTTTACAGTTCTTTAGATGTGTGGTCTTGTTCAAATACTGAAGGGGATGAGCCTTTGGTCTTCCAGGATGGCTGTGCTGGGGTCAGTAAGCAGGAAGGACAGTGGTCTTGGCTCATGTTGTCTTTCCTAGTAGTTCATCAATCCCCACCCACTTGGTTAGCTGGGAGGGCAGAGCTGGTGCAGAGTGTGCATGGAGCTGGTAGGGTGTGATGACATGGGGTTGGTGGCTCTGGAAACTGGCAGCTTGTCTCTGTCCTAGGCTGGAGACCTGTTTGAGAAGGTTGGGAACACACGAAAGGCTCTGGAGTGCTATGGCAAGGGCAGTGCCTTCCTGAAAGGTACTGTGCTCAATGTGTTCCTCCCACTCATCTCCAGCAGGAGCCTGGCTGCTCTGGCCTGGTGGCAGCATGAAATATTGCCCTGGAGCCTGGAGATGCCTGGATGCTCTGCAGCTCCCACCTATCATATCATTCAGGGTATTTTCACATAGTTGTACTTGCACATGCAGTCCCAGGAGAGTGTCTTGTTCCCAAGCCTTGACCATGCTGACTGCAGCAGCATGGGTTTGACCCAGCTCTCCACAGGGTCTGGGCTGCTGGGTAGCCCATGGGAGCTGGAGTGGCTTAGGCAGTCACCATTCCCCTCCTCCTGTGCCAGGTCCAAGGCCCATGTTTGCCCCACAGTTCTGCTTCCCTGCTGGCCTCAGCATTACAGCTCTTGTGTCCCCTTACAGCCGTGGAGCTGGCTCGCCTGGCATTTCCTGCAGAGGTTGTGAAGCTGGAGGAGGCCTGGGGAGACCATCTGGTGCAGCAGAAACAGCTGGATGCTGCTATCAACCACTACATCGAAGCCAGGTGGGAGCAGGGCAAGGCTGTATAAGCTGCAGGGTACTGGCATGGAGTTGATACCTTTGCCTCTATCAGCTGGGGGTTTGCCTGAGTGAGCCCCCACTACCCCGCTTAGGAGTGCCCCACTTGCTTGTGTGCACCAGCCATTGATGGCTCCCCACATCTCTCCCAAGGTCTCACAGTGCTGATTGCTCTTCTCTGCTGACCCAGTCCTTTCATCCCCCTTAGCACTGCCAGTTACTCAGCTGCTTTATGCTGCTCTAACTCAGGCAGCTGAATCAGGCAGCAGAGCACTCTAGTCTCCCTGGCACGGTGTAGCTAGAGGAGATGCCTGCTGCCTGGCTCTAAAGGCTGATGGCTTTGGTGCCAGGTGCTCAATTAAGGCCCTCGAGGCAGCTTTGGGAGCCCGGCAGTGGAAGAAGGCCATCTACATTTTGGACTTGCAGGACAAACAGACAGCAGCCAAATATTACCTCAAGATTGCCCAGCATTATGCAGCTTTGCAGGAGTATCAGGTGAGGGCACAGACACAGCCACCACTGCTCTGCATGTCCCTTGGCTGTATTGAGTGTGGTCCTTTCCTGGCAGGTTGCAGAGGAGCTGTACATCAAAGGAGGCCAGACCAAGGATGCCATTGACATGTACACACAGGCTGGGCTCTGGGAACAGGCTCACAAGGTGAGTCAGCAGCCAAAGCTTCTGTGAACCTCACCGCACTTGGTGAGATGTGCCTTCCATCAGCAGGTGGCAGTGCCTTGTGCACCAATACCTGATCAACCAGGACTCTTCCGAGATACGTGTGCAGGGACATCCAGTAGCCAGCAAGAAATCCAGTGTTCCCATCCTGACCCTGGCCTTCTCCCTCTCACAGCCCCATGTGGGTGCACCTCTGGCACAAATGGCCTTCTCCAAGAGCTGGTCCTGTGTGCTTTGTGACAGTGACAAATGACTGCCCATTCTTTGCAGAGCACACAGCACAGATATCTGTTTGTCAGATGGGAAGGAAATTTGTTTTCCCTTCTCCTTCACTGCCATGTGTCAGGGAACTGCTGTTCATTTCTCCCCTGTGCGTTCCTTTTGGCAGCTGGCACTCAAGTGTATGAGCCAGGAGGAAGTGACAGTGCTGTACATAACCCAGGCCCAGGAGATGGAGAGACAGGGCAAGTACAAGGAAGCAGAGAGGTGAGTTTCCTCCAGTACTGATGTCAGCCCAAGACTGAGCCCTGAAAAATCAGCTGTAGTGAGGAGAAGCCCTTTCCTGGGTTAGAGGGAGAAGTTGGGACTGGGGTTTGGAATGGTCAGAGGAGCTTTCTCCACACACAGAGAGCTGAAGCTGGTATTTCAGGATGTGGAAAGGTTTCAGGGACTAGTCTTGCCCTTGGCTGAGCTGTTTGGATGTGCTTGTGTTGCCAGGCTGTACATCACTGTGAATGAACCTGATCTGGCCATCACCATGTACAAGAAGTGTAAGATGTATGATGAGATGGTTTGCCTAGTGGCCAAGTACCACAAGGACTTACTTGGAGATACCCACCTGCACCTGGGCAAGGTGAGTGCATCTCATGGCAGGGGATCAGCTAAACCAAGCAGGGGCAAGATTGTTGTTACAGACGAGGTTTTGAGATCGCTTTAAAAAATCAGTGGCAAGGGTATGAGCAAAAGTCAGATTCAGCATTAAGTATCAAAGCAGAACAAGTTTGTTGTCGAGATTCACTCTACTACTTACAGGACAGCTAAGGCACAACAAGGAAAGACTAGCAACAACAAAATCAAACAAAGCCCAGGCAATCAAAGAAGAAATTAACTAAGTACTATCTGTGAGGATGGGTGGGTGGGTGTGACAAAAAACAGTGTGGGCAAGAATAAAAAAGAACACAGCCTAAAAGCCTAACAGCACTCAAATATAAGAGTACTTTAACTTATACCTTAAGACTAACAATTTAACATAGGAAAGCATTTAACTTATATCTAACTTAATTTATAGCTTAACCTTAACAATCTAACAGAGGAATAACACTTAACAGCATTTAGCCTAACTTACAACTTTGAAGTTATACTTAGCAACTCAGCAGAAGAGCAACACTTGGCAACACTTAGCTTATAACTTATGTTTAACAGCTTAGCAAAAGAACAACGCTCAGCAGCAGTCAAGTAAGTTTATAACTATAACTTAACCTTACTTACAGGCCTAATTTACTTAGATATCCAAGATACTGAAACATTTAAGAAAGCTACATTTCTCCCAGAATTGCTATAGCATACGTGCATCTTTATGCACCCAGAAAGAAACAGTCAGTGCCTACAAGGTACCTGTGAAAAATTCCCCCCAGAGGTCAGTGAAATCCTCACTTTGGAGGCCTTTGCATCTCCCAGTGGGTGAAGGATCAGGCCTCAAGGAGGGAGCTATTGGCCCAGCACACATTGTGTTCTAGCAATCCTGAGGGTTTGCTGGCTCTGACAGGTGTCCTCCCCAGAGGGAGGTTGCTGGTCACAGCCCGCTGTGGTGCCAGGACACCTCAAAAGGGTCTCATTTTGGACTGCTGTTTATAGGATCACAAGGGCTTCAGTCATAACAGTGCTTCATCCTGACCAGAGTTTGGGTTGGCATTTTCTTTGAAAGTGTGAGAACAGGAGTGTTACGCTATTCAGGCAAGAGGAATATTTCCCAAGGCTGGTCATAAGGAAAACAGAAGCTCATTAAACAGCAGCAGTTCCTTGGAGCAAGACAGTGTTTCTGATAAGCTCAGGAAGAGCTGAGCCCAGGTGGTGTTTTCAAGGCCAAGGGCTAACAAGCATTTCTCAGCTCACACTGCAGCCTGTAAAGGAGAAGGGGGGAATGCACAGATGTCCACATAAGTGTCACTGCCTTATTGCCTCTGACTGCAGGAGCTGGAGGCAGAGGGGCGCCTGCAGGAAGCTGAGTATCATTACCTGGAAGCCAAAGACTGGAAGACCACAGTGAACATGTACAGAATGAATGACATGTGGGAAGAGGCATACAGGGTAATAATCACTCACAGCTCCCCACCTGTGCAGGGGTCAGCTTCTGGCTGTGGGGTCCTGGTGGAAACTGCTTTGTCTCTGTTCACTGCAAGATCAGAGCACTTGGTGTACCCTACCCAGCCTCAGAACTGGAGCCCTATGGGCCTCCCAGCCTGCAGGGTTTGACCCTTGGCCTTTCTGCTGGGCTGCCTTCCTCGAGGCTCTGCCCTGATCTCTCATCCTGTTGTACCTCAGTGGTGTTGCTCTGGCCACAGCCCCTCAGCACTGCTCTGCTCAGCATGGCCATGGAATGCTGGGTTCCCTCCTGATGTGGCTGTGCTGAGGCAGCAGCTGTTCTGCTGCACCATGTGTGCCTTTGTCTTACTGTCCCCCTCACCAGTGCAGTGGTGCTTGCAGAAGGGTTTGTTGGGAGGGAACAGATGGTTCTGGGGCTCCCTCCTGCTGGCAGGCAGCACATGAGAGGGGCTCAATCTGCTGAAGATGAAACATACACTGGGTTTTTCCATTTCCTTTTCTTTGGACAGGTGGCCAAGGCATATGGGGGTGCAAACTCCCACAAGCATGTGGCCTATCTGTGGGCAAAGAGCCTGGGTGGAGAGGCAGCTGTGAAACTCCTCAGCAAATTTGGACTTCTGGAGATGGCCATTGACCATGCAACGGACAGTGGGTATGCAGGTGCCCAGCACCTCCCTCCCCTCTGCCAACCAGAGAAAAACGTGTGGGCCAAGATAACTGTGTGCACATGGTAGCTGCAGGTCCAGAAAATGACATGCCTTCCCAGCCCACCATGCTTCGCACAGGCCTTCCACATCCTTGGCACATCCCACTTCTCATCTTTGTGTCAGTCTCTCAAATGCCAAGTCTGAGCTGGCAGGCAAATGCAGTTTGTCCCTCAGCCTCTGCAGGGGAAGGCTCGTGAGAGCCTCTGAGCATGAGGAGGTACTCCTCACGTCACCATAAGTAACTGTCTGCCACAACAGCTTTGGCCCTGCTCTGCAGCTGGCCTGGTGTCTGCCTGTATGGCCATTCATTACTGCTCTTCCCGAGGCTCCCACATCTCTTGGCTCCTGCCTTGGGCTCTAACAGCAGGTGTGAAGGAGCCAAATTTCCTTAGTAAGGACTCTAAAAGCTCCTGGTCAGGAACAGGAGGAACAGACGGTGCTAATTCACTTGGGGCCCCCTGTATTGCCCTCTCTCCTCTCCCAGTGTCTTGTTCTTGATGAAGGCACACACTCACAGCCCAGTCCTTCTCTCTTTCATTGCAGGGTCTTCGAATTTGCTTTTGAGCTGGCCCGCCTCTCCATGAAGCAGAAGATGCCAGACATCCACTTAAAGTATGCCATGTTCCTAGAAGATGAGGTAATTTTCCCCCTGGAACAGGTGCAAGTCCTCCAGTCCCTCAGGTAACTGAGCAGTTGTCCCTGGGCTGCTGCAGCAGTCGCAGTTGTGGCTGCAGTCCCTGCATTCCCAAAGGGCTCCATGATGACAGTGCCAAGCTCCACACACCTGTGTTTCATAATGCTGCCTTGGATGAGTAGAGGAGGTCATGTGATGATGCCAGAACAGGAAGGTGTGCAAACAAATCACTTCTTCTCCTTTAGGGCAAATTTGAAGAGGCCGAAGGAGAGTTCATTAAAGCTGGGAAGCCCAAGGAAGCTGTGCTGATGTATGTGCCCTCCACATGCTGCTGTGTCTGCTCTCGCCATGCAATGCCAGCCTGGTTGCCTCTCCAGCACTGGGCGGCTCCTTATTATCCTTGTTGTTCCACCTGGTGTCCCTGGTACCTCTCATCCCCCAGGTTTGTGCACAACCAGAACTGGGACGCGGCACAACGTGTGGCTGAGGCTCACGACCCAGACAGCGTGGCTGATGTGCTGGTTGGACAGGCACAGTTTGCCTTTGAGCAGAGAGAGTTCCAGAAGGCAGAGGCCTTCCTCCTGCGAGCACAGAGACCTGAGCTGGCCATCAAGTACTATAAGGTGAGTGCAGCCTGTAGCAACATCCTTGCCTTCCTCACTGGACAAGAACCCAGTTTAGATGAAGGAGTGAAATTCACCTCCCAGTTCCCCCTGTCAGCTTAGTAGCCAAAGAGAAATCATTTACTCAGGGTTTCTGGAGGAACTGAATTCTGGCCTGAAGACTGAACCAGTGGATTTCATATCATAGCTTTGCTCTCTCATGGTTCTGGAGGATGGGTGGTCCTTGGGGTAGCACAAGTGGGTGCATTTGGAGGCCTAAGTGCCCATTCCACTCAGGTAGCTGGAATGGATGAGCATGTTCCCCTGAGGTGGTTAGGGCAGGTGGACAGACACAGGTGCCATTCTCGGGGAGGAAAGAATTGGGTGGTGCTACTGTGGTTGCTTCTTCTAGTCAGTTCTCTGGCAAGATGAAGATGAGGGGGTAGGTGTGATAGCAGGAGTGTGGGGGATCCTGGTGAGCTGGTGGGAACTTCTCCCTGTTGTGCCTGTGCAGGAGGCTGGCATGTGGAGTGAGGCCCTGCGGATCTGCAAGGAATACCTGCCTGGTAGGCTGGGAGAGCTGCAGGAGGAGTGTGGCAGAGAGGCTGGCAAGAAAGGCTCCAGGTAAGGAGTGCTGGGGTCATGCTGCAGGAAATAGCCTGGAAGCTCTTCCCCATGGCCATTTTGCTGATGCCTTACAGAGACAGCGTGATGGGATCCCTGACTTGTTTCCTTCTTGAGGACTCCAGACTTCTTACTGCATAGGTTTCCTATCATCCTTCCTTATTTCTCTGGGAGTCTTATTTCTGCCATCCAAGATCTCCCAGATGGCATCTTGCCTCACTTACAAATCTCCATGGTCTCCTGTAGTGCTGTTACATCTCCCCAGGGTCCTTGGTCAGTTCTTTCCTCAGCACTGTCCATGTTCTCTGTCGCATGCTCCGCTCTGTCTGAGCTCCCTGCTTGCCTGTCATGTGCACCTCCCTGCCCACCCCCTGCACGCTGTCTCAGGATCTGTGGGAGCTTCCCCGTCCTGCTCACAGCCTGCATTCCTCCTGCAGTGGACTTGAAGGGCTGCTGGAGCAGGCCCGGGAGTGGGAGCAGTCTGGGGAGTATGCCAGGGCCGTGGACTGCTACCTGAAGGTGCGGGATCCCAGCAACAGTGTCCTGGTGGAGAAGTGCTTGCTGAAGGTACTGTCAGGGGCTGGGATTCCCTTCATCTGCTCTTCTGCCTGGGAGCTCTTCCACATCCTGAGTGCACCTCAGGGATCTGTGTCACTGCAGGGCTCAGGAGAGCCTGCAGGGCTGAAAGCCTTCATAGCTGTTCTCCTGAGCCATGGCAGGCTGTGCTTATCCTGCGTGGTGCTGCCTCCCTTGCTCTGGCACCTCTGCCTGTGCCAGGCCCATGTCTGTGTGCCCACGGCTCCCTGCACTGCAGAGCTGCACTTTGTGATTCAGCCCTTGCTAGAGGAGCACCTTCCTGTGCTCCATGCCACCTTTGTGCTGTGCTTTTGCTCATGCTTCTCACTCACACCCATGTCCTTGTGCCACTTTCAGCTACAATTATGTCCTTGCCTGATCTTCTCCCAGGTGTGAAAGTGGCTGGGCTTTGTTCCTCTGACTTGCCATTTCTCCCCTTCCTCCATCATTCAAGTGCTTCCAACTGTCAGTCTTTTAGCTGGGACTGAGCCCTTCCCAGCTTCATCCCACTCTCCCACCATTTTCATCAGTTGAGCTGCTGACAATTTCTCTTCACAGGCTGCTGAGTTGGCTGTGAAATTCTTGGATCAGTCACAGGGTGTGGAGGTGACACGGACCGTGGCTCCTCAGCTGGTGGCCATGAAGAAATACAGCATGGTGAGGACTGGCTCCTGCCCCAGGGCTGCTCAAGAAGTGGTGACAGTGGAAGGGAGAGCTCTGTCCAAGGGAAGGAGGTCAGGTCACATCCTGGGGTGATGGGTGAGTGGGTGGCCTTCTCTTGAGGCAGGCTGTGCAGAATCTTCAAGGAGGATGGAAGAGGGGAATGAATCAAGTCCTGGAATAGCGAGAGAGCCAGGCCTTGGGAGAAGGCAAGAAGCAGAGGAGAGGCTTATCTTTTGGGAAGAGACTTTCTGTTGTGTCTGTGTGCTGATCCAGCACCAGCTTCAGCCTGGGACGCAGGGAACCCTTGGGGTTTTGCCTCCCATGGAAGTGTCTCTGGCCCTGCAGGCAGCTGAGCTCTACCTGAACCTGGACCTCACCCGAGAAGCTATTGATGCTTTAATTGAAGGGGAGGAATGGAGCAAAGCCAAGCACACAGCCAAGGAGCTCGACCCCAGGTATGCCCTGAGCTTTGCAAACTACACCCGTCCTGTTCCCCCTCCCACCCCCAGCTGGTCCCTTGTCCTGTCCTGTACTGTCCTAGGTTTCCTGGATTCTCCCACAGTGGCTTTCCCACACTCAGCAAGGTCCATTCTCCACCCTTCCCAAGCCATTTCACATTCTGACACTTTCCTATTGCCACACATCCCACAGAAACTGTTTTCCCCTTTGGTTTCACCCCATCCCTATCTCCCTTTCCCTTGCCATAACTCTGTGCATGCCCTTCCTTCTGAAAGCCCTGTGATCCCTTGTTCTCCTCACATATTCTGTTGTGAAGAGCTGCTTAGACCCTTTCCTTCCCCGTCCATCTGTGCACCAGCAGCTGCTAGCAGGACACAGCACATCTGCAAGTCTGCTAGTTCCAAAGTTGAATCCAACCTCTGCACTGCTGCAAGACTTGAGTTTTGCTGCCTTTTAGGATTCTTTCTGCCCGCAGGTCAGAGGAGTATGTGGACCAGCGTTACAAGGAGTATTTAAAAAAACAAGGAAAGGTGGATTCGGTACGTATTGGGATATCTGCAGGCTGGGGAGTGATGTCAGGACCTGTGCTGGTCCTGGGGCCTTCTGCCTGACTATGGGTACGAGTGAGGAGTCTGTGTGTGTGCCTGTGAGCCATGGCTGCTGCATGCCAGGCCACAGAGTCATGGAAGGGTTTGACTGGGAAAGGACCTTAAAGCTCTCCTCAAGCTTCAGTCCACCTCCTGCTTTGGGCAGAGACACCTTGCATTAGAGTGGGTTGCTCCAAGCACACATTGCTAGCTCATGTCCAATTTGTTGCCCACCAACACCCCCAAGTCCTTCTCCTCTGCCCTGCCCTCCATTCTTCTGCCAGGCTGCCTCTGTGTTTGGGGTTGCTCTGACCCAGGTGCAGCATCTGTCACTTGTTGACCTTCATAAGGTTCACATGGGCCAACCTCCTCAGCCTGAGCAGGTCCCTCTCAGTGGAAGATGGGTCACACAGGCTCTGTGATTTCATTCTGTGGAGGGGAAGAGCCTGTGTGTCTGGGAAAGAAAGACATGGCTGACTTGATGCTTGTGTGCACGTGAGCAGGAAGCCTGGCCTGCACAGTGAATTCTTGGCTGTTTCCATCCTCAGCTGGTGGGAATCGATGTCATGGCAGCTCTGGATATATATGCAAAGCAGGGGCAGTGGGAGAAGTGCCTGGAGGTCGCAGCCAAGCAGGTGAGTGCTTGTGTGAGCCCTCAGGGACACAGCTGGGCTCCTGGAGCCCTGCAGTGGGTGGGCAGCATGGAGAGCACTGCAGGTGGTGGTGCTCCACACCACTGTCCCCACCGTGGCCAGTGAGGCTGAGTGGGGAAGTGCTAGAACCTGGAAGCATATTGTGTTTATAATTTGTGATTAATGGAGCATTGGAAGAAGCTAAATGAGTTGTTTGGGCTGGAAGTAATTGGTACCATGGAAACAGGGATTTGTCGAAGAAAGCCTTCTTTCTCTGTGGTCTTGGGAGCAGTGGTGTCAGTCAGAATGAGACATCCTAGTCAGGAAAGCAAATCGGACATTTTTTCAGTTTTACTGACCTGAAACTAACAAAATTACCTCAGCAGAGTAATAAAATGGAGAAAAGCAAAATGAAACTGTTTTACGGTGCTCTTTCAAGGAAGTAGCAGGAGAAGACAGCTCTCGATTACCAGGATGTACTTTGAGGGATGGTTGTTGATTGGTGATTGGCTGTAAAACAGTTGTTGGTTAAATGGTTGTTGATCATGGAGGTAACCAAGGGCAAGCAGTTCTTTGGAGTGAGATATTGGTTCAGATTGAATAACAGGGCAGCCTTGGCAACAGCATCTGCAGTTAGTAGGGACATCACAGCTTGTCACCCAGGCCAGCTGAAGCCTTGGAAAAGCTCTGGGAATGTCTGGGACTGTGGTTTTATAACTTTGGTTCCAATAACCTACCTTTGGATTCTACTAGAGTGGACTTGGTGTCTCTAAGACTTGGGCTTCTCTGTGATGCAGATGGTCTCTGTTGAAGTCACTGTTCTCTTGGGAGGCTCCCCCATTGATACTCTGCTTATCAGGAACCAGAGAATAACTGCACACTCCATTTAATGGGAAAGACTCAGTTTATTGTATTGGACACCACAAAGCCACACTGAGTCTGAGAAGATCTTGGTGTCTGCTCGTGCCTCCAAGAGAGCATTGGCATGATCCTTTTCCATAACCAGTGCAGAATATAATCGCTGTGACTCAGCTGCTCTACAGTGATTATACAGCAAGAATGGTACATTTATCAGAACAGGTCACACACCAGACTCAGCCTTTATCCCAGGCTATGCTGAACACGGTGCTTCACCAGCACCCAGCTGGGTGTTGGAGTTCTGGGCATCTGCCGGGACACTTGTCCTTCTTCTGCATCATAAACTTGCTTCCATTGCTCAGTTTTTAACAGGGTTGCACACTTTGTGCCATTTTCTTCTTCTCATTACTATATTTATGCATGTGTGAAGCAGCTCTTTCCTCACTTGAATTTCTGTGAGGCCAACAGCAGTTCTCAGCAGTGTCTGTGGGGTCAGCACTGGTGTGAGCAGCCCTCTCAGAAAGTTTGCAGTCCTGGAGCTGTGACAGCATATGGGTAGTGGACTAGAGCAGCTTTGTAAATTACACCTTCACCCAGGGTTTTAGTTACTTTCTTTGTTAGACTGAGGGCTGCTTTACAGTTGGTAGCCTTGTTGACACATAATAGAGGTGCTGCATCCTTCAGGTGTTTGGCAGTATTCCTTTGGCAAGTGGTGGGCAGCTGCAAAACAGCTGTGTTGGCATGTGTGGAGGATCAGCACAGCATCAGCCAGCCAAGACAAAGGTGTCACTAGGGCCCACATCAAGCCCAGCTGTGCTTAGGGCAGTTTGGCTCTGGTTACCTGTTGGTTTCACCCTTTGGGACCCAGGTGTGTGGGGTTGCGCACACACGGCTGAATCCACACCCACCAAGTTCATGATCCTCATGCTGCTGCTTTCTGTGTGTCTTCTCCAGAGCTATCAGGTGCTGCACAAGTACGTGGCTCTGTATGCAACACACCTGATCTGTGAGGGCTGCTGGGACAGAGCCCTGCACCTGTACACCCAGCACGGAGCCCCTGCCAACCCCCAGGTGAGGAGGGCACCCCAGCTGGGCTGTCCGTGGGCTGTGCTCTGCTGCAGGGTCAGGCTGCAGGATCTGCTACAGGATCAGGCTCCCACCTGAGCTGGGATTGCCTCGTGCTCAGCATGCCCAGCCCTGCAGGGGGTTCTTCAGAGGGCTGAAGGAAATCTCCCGGCTTGTTCTCCATGGGAAGGAGCAGGGGAAGTTGAGTGTTTGTGTTTGTATTTGTTTTGAGCACCTTGAGCACCAAGTTCAGAACAAAAGGAACCATTTGCCTCTCTGAGAGCACTGGCTGCAGGAAGCATCCCTGCATCCTTCCCTGTTTGCCTGTCTTATCCCCAGCCCCCCTTCCTGCAGCACTGCCCCTCTGCAGCCCTTTTCGTGGCCTGTGCTTGGCAGCAGGAGAGCTCTGGAGTCTGCTGACTCCTCACCTGTCTCCTTCCACACTTGTGTCCTTTTTGTTGCAGAATTTCAACATCTACAAGCGTCTGTTTGTGGAGATGGTGAACGCTCCCAGCAGGAACTGTGCCGAGGCGTACCCGGGCTGGGCAGAACTGCGGGACGTGCTCCTGGCTCTGGTGAGTGTGGCGGTGTCACCTGTGCTGGCTCAGCCCCAGCCAGGGGGCTTGACTCAGCAGGGAGAGGAACCAGCCTCTCGACAGGTGACATGGACAGTGTTTGTAGAACACAAGCTAAGAGCAGAGAGCTGGCAGTGTGGACAGTAGGAAAACAGGATCCTGGGAAGTGGATTGGCTGAGCAAGAGAAGGCAGAGAAGGAGACCCTGTGCTCCAGGCCAAATCCTGGGAGTGGGTCTAGACCCTGGCCCTTGCTCCAGGCCAAATCCTGGGAGTGGGTCTGGACCCTGGCCCTTGCTCCAGGCCAAATCCTGGGAGTGGGTCTAGACCCTGGCCCTTGCTCCAGGCCAGATCCTGGGAAGTGGATTGGCTGAGCAAGAGAAGGCAGAGAAGGAGACCCTGTGCTCCAGGCCAAATCCTGGGAGTGGGTCTAGACCCTGGCCCTTGCTCCAGGCCAAATCCTGGGAGTGGGTCTGGACCCTGGCCCTTGCTCCAGGCCAAATCCTGGGAGTGGGTCTAGACCCTGGCCCTTGCAGAGCTCCAGGTGTCACTGTGACATGGGAGCTGTCGTGACCTCCTCTTCTGATCCTACCCCAAAATCAGCAGCCTGCATGGGGAAAGCACAGAGCTGCTGAGCCTGGAAAATATGAATTCTCCTCATGGAGGCTGAGAGCCTTCTGCTCCTCGTTCCTGTCCAGAACACCTCAGCCAGGGCCATGATTGCCTTATCTCTGTTTCTGTCCTTACCGCAAGCCTAAGCAAAATCAAAAAACCCTCCCTTTGTCCATGCAGGCTCACCCCTGCTCCCAGTGCTGGCTGTTGTTGCAGTGCTGGTGACTCCCCCTGGCTCCCAGAGCCTCCTTCCCTCAGCAGCTTTCAGAGCACCCAAGGCCCAGCCCTCATCCAGTGCCAGAGGTGTCTGCATATTCCAGATCCTTCTCTCTCCTGACTTCCCTGTCTCATGTGGATGTAGAGTACCCTCGTGCTCTCCTGCTCTCAGTTGCTCTCATGTTCTCTTCTCAGTGTGAAAACTTGGTGAAGTGCAGCGAGGCAGACCCTGCAGCCCAGGAGGAGTTTGAGAGGATGCTGCTCATCTGCCACTACTGCGCCGCCCGCGCCGCCGCGCAGGGCCTGAAGCAGCTGGTGAGGCTTTGGGGCTCCTCTGCCAGCTCACCTCCCAGAGGGGGAACCCCATGGGCAGCTGCAGGTTTGGAGCTGTCCATGGGTCACTATTCCCATAAATCACCCGTCATGGATGCCTGAGAATGGGACTGCAGTGACCTGGCAGCCCACCAGGAACTGTGGGTGGTGTTTTCTACTTACCATGGGTGCTGTCCCAGCCTCTGTGGCTGAGCTGTAAACCAGGGCAGGAGCTGATCCTTGTGCTTGGCATGACTTGTGAGAGCAGAGGTGCCAGTAGAAAATCAGGAATCACAAAAAACCTGATCTTCCCAAGAGAGGGATGGCTTCCTCTCTGCTCTCCTGGCCTCCAAGAGCTGCTGGGCTTCACATGTGGGCTTCAGAGCAGATCCTCTGCCCAGGGCTTCAGCAGGTACTGGTTCTGTATGCTGGGCCTCTTGGGGGGCTTTGGGAGCTCATGGACCTCTCTGAGGGCATCACAAGGCCCGGTGATCTTTTGGAGTCTCATGTGTGGTGGGATTTGTTCTTGGCCTCCCTGCTGAAGTCTTGATCCATGTGGGATTGTGGAATTGTTCTAGGGCTCTGGATGTGGCACTAGAGTTGTGATGGGAAAAGGAAAAGAACCCCAGTGAAAGCCACAGGGAAGACTGGGACTTCCCCATGGCTGTGTGTGTGGATGTTGGGGGTCCAGAGACATGTCAGACAGCAAGAGTCAAGTCTGATGTCTTGGAAACCTGTACAGATCTCCACAGCTGTGGAATGTTGAGGGGCTGGGCAGTCTGTTTGGGACCATAAAGAAGGGGTGGCCTCAGCAGTTCCTGTGTGACAATGGGTATCTGGCAGCAGAAAAGTGAAATTACCCTTCAATTCCTCACCCCCGCTCCAAAATTCTTACATAATTGCATACAAGAAAGAATTCATTGAGACTGTGGCTGGAATAGGTTTATTGGAGAGGCTGGAGAGTCTCCATTCCTTGAGATGGCCAAAACCTGACCAGGCATGTTCCTGAACCAGGCATGCGGCTGCCTCTGCTTTGACTGGGGCTAGGGGCAGAATTAATTTGGGAACTGCCAGCAGTGTCAAGCCAGCAGTGCCTTCCAACCTCACCTGTTCTGTGACTTAGATGGGGGGTGTTTGGGTGTGGCTTCTCATGAAAAATAGCAATGCTTATAAAGCAGAATTTCACCCTCAGGTGACAGTCCCATGTGTCCTGTAGTGAGGGAACTCAGGGTCAAGACTGAGGTTTTGACCTTTTTTACCTGTAAGGCGTGTGTGGGTGCAGAGTCCTTGCTGTGAATGTGGGGAGATCTCCAGGCTGTTTTCTCTTTGCTGAATTCTGTGTCTCTGTGCCCCAGGACACCATGGCTGCCCAGCTGTCCATCTCCCTGCTGCGCCACACGGATCTGCTCCCTGCAGACAAGGCTTTCTATGAGGCTGGCATGGCTGCCAAGGTAGGAGCTGCCTGCCTCTGCACCAGGGAACAACATAGGACACCCTGGCTCGGGGATTCTCAGCTTTATCTCCCCAAATCCTGGGCTCTCACTGGAGGCCGTTCCTCAAGCAGCTGGCCAGACCTCAGCCAGTGAGCAGATGGGACCTACAGACCCAGGGCTGGACAGAGGCCATGTTCCGGCTCTGTCAGTGTGGGTGTGAGGCTGCTCTGCATCACCCAGGTGTCTGACAGTCTGCCTGGCAGCTGTGACACATGGCAAGGACAGCAGCATGTCCTCACTTCCTGCAGTAATAGAATCATGGAATGGTTTAGGTGGGAAAGGACCTTAAAGCTCTTCTTGTTCCATCCCCTGCCATGGGCAAGGACACCTTCCATGATCCCAGGCTGCTCCAAGCCCCATCCAGCCTGGTCATAATGCCTGTCTCCATTCTGTGGGACAGCCTGTGGTGTTGAGCTGGTTGGGCACTGTGGCACATCCTTCCCAGCCCTGGCTCTGGGAGAAGAGCTGGCTGTGAGGATGAGCTGCCCAGTCTCACTCAGGGCTCCTTTCCATACCAGGCAGTCAGCTGGGAAAACATGGCCTTTGTCTTCCTGAACC
>NW_005054669.1:156523-158323 GCF_000277835.1 Geospiza fortis | reverse complement strand
TGTGAGTATGCCCTGTGGGGCAGGCGGGGCTGGCTCTGTGACAGGGCTGGCTCTCCAAGGGGACAATGCCATTGCCATTGCTGCCACAGGGCCACTGCAGACCCCCAGGCTGGCCAAGGCTCTCGTGAGGCTCCTGCAGGGCTGCACATTGGAGCTTGGAGTGATGGGTTGAGAGCCCCCAGAGCCCACCCAGCGTGTGCCTGGAGCAGGGGGCACCCTCACACTGCCTGTGGGAGGCCCTGCCATGCAAGGCACCTGCACAGCCCTGCCCAGGTCACCCTGGGTGTGCCAAGAGCACATTGGCCTGACAGTTTAGGCCTGAAATCCTCATGGCTGCAGATGCCATTACAGCTTTCAGGGTGATCACTCAAGTTGTTCCAAGGGAAGAAAAACTGCTTGGGAGCTGGAGGCCATGGCCCAGTGCTTTGTCCACTGTGATACAGGACTTGGGAGTCCCCTCAGTCCCAGGCTGGCCACCAGAAACACCAAATCCAAGGGAGCTGACACCTCGCTGTGCCACACTCTCAGGTGCTGTCAGCAGCAGCTGGGGGAAAACAAAAGCACCCAATTACATCTTTCCCTTTCTCAAGGCCACCTGCACAGGGCAGAGTCTGAGACACTGCAGAGTGTGGTCATGGGTGACAGGAGGGCCTGGTCACCACAGCACCAACAGGCAGGGCCATCCTGGCCATGAATTGTACTGTGAGCTCTGCAGCTGGCATTGCCCACTGCTGTACCCCTTCTTTCCAGGCCATTGAAGAAGGGAACCTGGATTCCCTGGACCACTCAGATTTTCAGCAGACGGACATTCCCTTTGAGGTGCCCCTTCCAGCCCATCAGCACGTGCCTGTGAGTGTCACCTGTCCTCTTCAGCAGAGCTGCTGCTGCAGGGCCTCTGAACAGGGAGTGGGGTGGGGCTGGGATTGCAGAGGCTGCAGGGCATGGAAACGGACCCAGAACTGGCCCCTGCTGCCTGTCCCTCCACTGTGAGCACACAGACACACACAGAGACGTGTGCACACAGCTGTGAACACAAACACGTGTGCACAGACGTGTTGCACACACCCACACAAACACACCCACAGAAACACACCTGTGTGCACACCCACACCTGTGTACACACAGACACACATACACACACACACACACTATGTACACACACACCTGTGTGCACACACACCTGTGTACACACACCCAAACACACACAAAAGACTAACACCTGTGTGCACACACAGACCTATGTACACACACACCTGTGTGCACACACACCTGTGTACACACACCCAAACACACACAAAAGACTAACACCTGTGTGCACACACAGACCTATGTACACACACACCTGTGTGCACACACACCTGTGTACACACACCCAAACACACACAAAAGACTAACACCTGTGTGCACACACAGACCTATGTACACACACACCTGTGTGCACACACACCTGTGTACACACACCCAAACACACACAAAAGACTAACACCTGTGTGCACACACAGACCTATGTACACACACACCTGTGTACACACACACACCTGTACACACACACACACTCTCTCTCTCCCCCCAGCACACACACTCTCAAGCCACACCATGCACCATGCATGCCTGTGCTGTGTGTGCATCATGCCCGCCCATCCTCTCCCCTGTGCTCCCTGGTGCCGTGGGGCTGCGCTGGGGCGGCAGCAGCAGCAGCCCCGTTCAGCCTGGCACTGGCTTTGCCCGCAGGAGGAGCAGCGGGAGGAGGTGAGGGACTGGGTGCTCACGGTGTCCATGGACCAGCGGCTGCAGCAGGCG
>NW_005054669.1:152930-156190 GCF_000277835.1 Geospiza fortis | reverse complement strand
CACCTACGAGGCCTCGCTGGTGGCAGCGGGGACAGGGGTGGCCTCCCTGCCCTGCCTGCTCACAGGTGAGCTCCAGATGACACAGTGCCCTGCAGGGTGGGTCTGGCAGGAGGTCTGGGCTGTGCTCTGACAGCAGTGGAGGGACTGTGTGGCTGTGGGGCACCAGCTCTGCTGGAGGAGATCGGGTGTTTTTACTCTGGGGGGTGAGGGAGCACTGGAACAGGTTGCACAGAAATTGTGAGAGCGCATCCTTGGAGACAGTCAAAAGCTGTCTGACACAGCCCTGGGCTGGGGTGGCCCTGCCTCAACAGGAGGTTGAACCATACAGACCCCAGAACAATTCTGAGCTCCGACACTCTGTGGCTCAGGGGTGGCTCAGGCTGCCACAGCACAGTCAAGAATGGGCAGCACCTGGCCCTGCTCTGTAGTGCAGGACTAAAAAAGGGTCAGAGAAGGGGGAGCAGGAGAGGGCCACCAGGAACAGGGCTGTGGCTTGAGAGTCAGAAGCTGGGTGCCATTGTTGGACCTACACACGTGGGTGTCACAGCCCAAGGGCAGTTCAGCCTTAATCTTAATTTGATCCCCCCCACTTTGAACACCCCTTCTCCATTTTGGTCTCCTAGAGACCAAGGCAACATTATTCCCCCTACACACTGTGCTGTGGGGCAGCCCCACACAGCACAGGGAAGGGGTGCCCCAGGTGGGGGGATGCTTGCTATGGGGCTCAGCTTGTTCTGAATGTGTCACTTTGTGCCCAGGGTACCCAGTGCTGGGAAACAAGATTGAGTTGAGGCCAGGCCGAGAAGTGAAGAAGGATGTGTGGTACAAATTCGTGATGGCTGTCAAGGTGAGCCAGAGCCCCCAGGCAGGGAGATGGGCTGTGGGGGGGTCCAGCCCCTCGTGCTGGCAGTGCAGCATCCTTGGGCGAGTCCTGGTCCCAGGGCATTCACTGCACTGACAGTGCTGCTTGCTGGGCATCACCAGACCCAGTCCTGCCAGCCCACAGGGTGCCTTCAGGCAGGGGGCACAGGGGTGCAGCCCCCTTCCAGTGCCAAGGCCTGTCTCTTTCTGCAGACATCCCACAGCCCAGCAGGCCAGGATGTGATCGAGTTCCTCCGACGGTGGTGTGGGGGACTCCCAAGCACCAGCTTCTCATTCCAGTGAGCAGAACTAGGGCAGCTTTCAGGCCTGTTCCTCAGCACCTTCCACATCCAATAAACATGTTATCTCAGCCCTGCAGTGCTCCTGTTTGCCAGGGGATGCTGGGCCCAGAACACTGCAGCTGCTGGGCATGGGCTGCAACCCCCGTGTCTCAACCCCCCCATCCAAGAGTGACTTCCACACTGAGGCCACAGGTTTGCCACCATCCCTGTACTTGGGGAGTGCCAGGCACAGGGACAGGCTCACAGAGTAGCTGCACTTTCCTTCCCTTGGCATGCCTTGTTCCCAACCAGCACTCACCTGGCAGGGCCACTTAGAACAGCCAGTGTAGAAAGGAAAAGTTTATTTATTCAAGAAAACTAGAGATCTACACCGACGGGATTCTTCCCTTTCTGTTCCCCGACTCATCTGAGCACAGACACAGCCAGCTGCCATGCCTGCAATGGCACCAGGACTGCCCACCCCCATCAGTGCTGCCAGAAACCAAGAACCTTCATCACACCAGGAAGGGCCCAGCAGCTCGGGGCGAGGATGGGAGAGCATCAGGGGCCCACGGCACCTGCTGACCTGCAGGGTCTGTCCCAGGTGGGCTGGTGGAGCTGGGGGCAAGGCACATCCTCACCCCTGCAGCCCACTGCAGGAGCTGTGACACCACCTTGGCCCCAACCTTGCTGGATCACAGCGCTCCTGCAGCACCACCTGGGAGTGGAGGAGCAGTGTCAGTGCCAGGCTGTGCTGCAGGGCCCAGCACCACTGACTCCTCTGCCCATGTTCCTAGCAAGAGGTGTTCTGGGGGGCTGGTGGGGGCATGGGCCCTCTTGATGGCAGAGTCTGCTCCCCCCATCCCAAGCATGGCCCACGTGGGGCACTCACCTCTCCAGCTACACTGGAGAGTCAGAAATTCCTGCCAGGAGCTGCTCCCTCTCACGGAGTGGCTTCTCCACAGCTGTACTTGGCCGGGCCAGCTAGAGAGAAAAAAAAAAGACAAAAAGTAGTTAGGGTGGCAAGGACACATGATGGGCAGTGTTCTCACAAAAAAAAAGAACAGGCCTGGCTACCAGGGGATGAAGAAGAGGGTCCCTCTGCAACTCCCCATGAAGGGGTGCTGGTCTGGCACTTAGGCTGGCTAGAAGAGGTTCCAACTCAGCATCCCCCCTACTGCTGCTGCACAGCCTCCTTGTTCCCAGCAGAACCCAGCACCTTGCAAGTGCAGCACAAAGGCAGCAATCACAGGGGAGGGAGATCCAGGGAGATTTGTACCTGCTCTTTGCCATAGCTGTGTGCACAGGGCCCGATGCCCCGGAAGACCAGAGCCACCAAGCAGCTCCTGCCCGAGAGCACGGCTTCCACAGCTGCCAGCAGCAGGGAGAGGAACCAGAGGGCCAGGGCTGTGTCCTGTGGGGCAGGGGGTCACAGGAACGTGGGCACTGCACCAGGCTGGCTGAACACACTCAGCAGAGACTGTGTGGACAGCAGGGGGAAAGAAGGGGGAGAGGGAGAGAGAAGGGGAGTGGGAGGGAGAGTGAGAGTGAAACGAAAAGACGAGAGGAAGCAGGAAGAAGCTGCTGGGAGGAGTGGGGCTGTGCAGTGACTCACGTAGATGCGCGTGGTGTTGAAGGGACAGTCGTTGGTCGCAATGGCTTCACGGGCGTCCAGGGGCAGCGCGGAGCTGTCGCAGCCCCGGACCAGGTGCGTGCCCCGGCTGTGCACCGTGAGGGCGAAGGCCAGCGCCAGCCCCACGCTGCACGCCGTGGACAGCAGGCAGTTCAGCAGAGAGACGCCCAGCAGGGTCCAGTGCTGCAGGACGCAAGAATACGAGTGGGATGGCAGGAGCTTGGGGAAACGCTCGGACCGGGCACCTGTGTCCGCGCTGCGCCGCTCCCCCGAAGGGCACACAGGACCTCTCGCTTCTTCCAGGACGGCTCAGCCACGCCCTCGGGTGAGGCTCTCGCACCTTTCGCATCCTTCCACCCCCTGTGAGCTCGGTACCGCCGGACGCCCCTTGGCTCGGGCTCCGTGGAGACCCTTGGCCGGGAGCCCCCAGCCCGGCGCACCCCGCCCCGTGCCCGCCCACCCTGCGAGCCCACGCGGGACCCCCG
>NW_005054669.1:123194-152135 GCF_000277835.1 Geospiza fortis | reverse complement strand
GGGACGAGCTCGGCCACCCCTGGGCCCGTGGCGCGGGAATGGGGGGGAGTGACCGGGGGTGCAGGGCTTAGGGGCTCACCCCTGCTTACCTTTAAATTAAAAAAAAAAAAAAAAGAAAAAAAAAAGGAAAGAAAAAACCCATTTCTGTGCTGTGCAAAAGACACTTTGTACAATTCAAACAGAACAAACTCCATGCACATGAGTGGGGCTGCAGAACGCCTCAAGCCAGGCCTTAGCTCCGCAGCACAACCTGGCAAATCCCAACAAAAACAGGGCTGGAAATAATACTGATGCGCAAAGTCCCCTTTAGGAGGTGGGCAGGGAGGACTGTCGATGAGCCCAGCCACGGCACATGCAGGATGAGCTTCCAAGCACTGCAGCTGGGGTCTTGCGGGTGCCCGACAGCGAGGGCAGACACAGATGGTCGCAGGCAGCGAGGCCACGCTGGCTGCCCCGGAGCCACGGGGCTAAGATGACACAGTCACGGCCGTCAGGGCTCCGTTCCGAGTGTAGTAGAACTTGCTAAATGCCTCTTCAAGTAAACAGGTGAGTCTGCTCTGGTCAGCCTGGGCAGATAAAGGACAGTGAGGGGTAAGCCCCATCCTCTCAGAGCTGAGAGCATGGCTGGAGACCCCCAGGGCAGGGGCCTGGCTTATTCCTCCTGCCTTCTGCCCCCGAAAAGGGCACAAACCATTGAACTCTGAGGAAGGAACACAGGCCCACAGCCCTACCTGAGTCCCTGCTTACCTCGCTGATGAATCCAAGCTGGACCAGTTCAGCGGCCAGCTCCTGGATGTTGTCATCTACAACACAAGGAAAGGTGTCAGTCCTTGCTCCAAGCATTGCTGCTGGCCCAGTGCCCCTGGCAGGGGCAGAAGGTACTTACTGGGCTGAAGGTCACAGCTCAAGTGTCGATTCAACTTGTCTTCCAGTTTCAGCAGCAGTGTCAGCTGCAGGGCAAAGAAATTCTCATGAGGAATTGCAGTCCTGCAAGCTGCCATGACAAGCTCAAAGCAACCCTAGAAATGCCCCTTGGGATGGGAACCACCTCTCCAGAGCCCCACGGGGATTTAACAACAGCCACAGGCAGTTCCATCCTGAACTGCAGCGGTCAGCACCATCCAGGGCCTGGGGGTGGGCCAGGTGCCCGGTCAGCAGCAGGCACAGCCCTGGGACAGGCTCTGGGTCCTATGGTGGCAGCTGCAGCACTGCAGGGTTACCCCAGGCCCCAGCAGCACATCAGAGCCACGAGCCCTGCACAGCGCCCCGGCCTCCCCCTGCTCAGCCACAGAAACGTACGTGGTGCTTCACGCCCTCCTCCACAGACTCAATGTTGCACTGCATCAGCACCACCTGGAACAGAGGCACAGACCCCATCAGCAGCTGCCCCAGAGCCCTACCTGGCCATGGAGAGCGGGGCTGAGCCCCTCCTCAGCCAGGCTGAGCCTTTACCTTGCGGGTCTCCACCTCAGCGGGCTCTGGAGTTGGGGTTTTCACCGACGGGGGAGCAATGGGAGATTTCACCACCACCTGCTGGGGCTGCTGGGGCCGTGGCATCCCAAAGGCTGTGAGGGGATAGATTCCATTCCTACAAGGAAGGAGCAGCATCTGAGGTTATACCTCTACAGAACTTTTCCAGTCTCACACACAATGGAAGGTGTCTTAAAAAATCCCTCTTACCTCACATCCTCCAGGAACTTGTCCAGCTCCAGCGCTGGAGATTGTGAGAAGCTGGAAAACAAAATGTCCTGAGATGAGAAATCATCTCATAGTACCATCCACTTGGGTCTCTTGGAGTGCACTTTCAAATGCCCATGTCCTGGGCTGTGTCCACAGGCAGGATGGGTATGGACAGGCAGCCACTGGTGTGACAAGCTCTTATCTTCCCTTAAGGACATAACCACCTATGTGAGCTGAGGGTGAGGCAGCAGCTATGGCAGAGCCAGTCTCACAGCCCTCAGACCTGTGCAATGCTGTTATTTGGAGGGTGGCCCAATGACACTGCTCCTGGTGAGCTGTTTCACAAATACCTGCCATACCAGGTCCCTGGTTGCAACAAACACTTGGAATAGCCAAACCCCTGTCTCAAGGCTGCTCTGAAGCATTCCAGAGATGAGGTAAGGACTGCAAAACTGCTGGAAGCCTGACAGGATGTTCTCAAGTGCTTTATGGGCTGCACACCTGCCTCAGCTCCCAAACCACCCTCCAGCCCCTCCCACAGCCCCAGCAGCTGGGATAATCCTATCTTCTGACACAGCAGTAGGTTTCAACAAAAACTTCCAATTTTTCTCTAGCAGCTTGGTTTGCATGGCAGTCTGATGAACCATCCAGAAATGATGCTGACATTTCAAGTGATTGCTGCTTTCTTTCCCTTTTCCAGCATCTCTGAGGTGTGGCACCACCAAAAGGAAAGTTCCAGGCTGGCCCCCATGGACAGCCACGCCTGCAGAGGCTGACATCCCATGTGTGTGAGGATCTCTCCTTACCGCTTTGGTTGTTCACTTGTTGTCCTCCATTTTGAAACTATATCAAAAACATTCCAAAGGGAATTTCAAACTACATTTCCTAGCACTATGACAACTGGAATGTCAGCTTTTGGAAGGGTCTCTGTGGCTCAGAGAGCCGCTTATACGGATGGAGCTGTTCTTCCTTGTCATCTTACTCTTGTTCAGCAGCCTGAGCATCCCAGAACTCTGGGCTCCCTGGAAGCACCCTAGGCTTCTCTGGGAATACAGTGTTCACATCTTCGTCTTCAGCTAATCCCTTGACTAGCCAAGGCTTTGTTATCCAAAATGCACATCACTTTTTCGGCACTCTGCTTGCTCATATGTATTACAGTCACTCCCTTAGGGGCCACCCTTGCAGTGCAAGTAGTGCTGTGTGTCACTGACAGCTGCCTCAGCTGCCTTTCCCTGCGCATAGTGTGGAATAAGATGCTCCATTAGGAAAACACTGAGGAACCCTTTCTCTGAAGTGAGAAAGAGACTCCATCTGACTAGTCTGTGATTGGTCAGAGCACCTTCCCAAACTGTTCAGCCATGTTTTGCTGGTGTCTGCTCCAACTACAGCATGTTCATTTAATCTGTCCATTTGGGGAACAACTCATCTCAGCTGCACATAATCTACTGCCAGGAAACAGGTGCAAGGTCTCCTTCCACCCAGGAATAACCCTCCCCAGAGGTGTGTGTGCCCAGACAGGGACTGCTCCTTCCCCTCCAGCTCCAGCAGCTCCCACTGGCACCCAGTCAGTGAGGAAACACCAACTCTGAGGTGATGGGCAGCGTCCCAGTGCTCACACCAGGGCCCCAGCACTGCTCCCTGAGCAGCCCCCTGAGCACACCATGGGGACTCACATCATCTTGACTCCTTCCCTGTCCTCGTGGTTGATCTCTGCCAACACTGCGTTCATGTCAAGGTTTTTGGTAATTTCTTCTAAAGCATTTTCAGGAATCATATCTATTTAAAAAAAAAAGAGTAACTTGCAGCAATTGCAGTTCCTCTCCAGCTTTAGAAAAGCAATGAAAAGTGCAGAAAGTGCAGAGATGCTCTCAGAGCAGGTTGGACACCACAGCCCCTCCCGGCCCTGTGTTGGACAGCCAGGAACCTGCAGAGCAGCAGGGCATGGGAGGGGTGTTCCCAGGGTGCCAGCTCACTGGGGGGAAACTGACAGCTCAGCAAAGCTCTGCAGAGCCCTGACCCACGTGGGCACGTGGCTGCCAGGGCTGGTACTCACGCTGGTGCCCAACGATGCAGTGAGCAGCCAGGAGCTTCAGCGAGGGCACCTCGAACAGCGCCTGGTGGAACAGGAGCTCCCGGGCCGTGGGGCGCCTGCCAGGGTCCTGCTCCAGACACTTCTGAATGAACTCCTGGAGAAAAAACCTGCATGAGACCACGAGCAGCAGCAGCAGCAGAGCCATGCAGAGCCCCGAGGCCGTGGCTCACCCGCTGCAGGGGGTCCTCCAGCAGCTGGATGGCACTGTTGATGGCTTCCTGCGGCACGTAGGAGGACTCCCCGTTCCCCTGGATCTCCAGCACTGCCATCTGTAAACACAGAGCAGAGCATCAGACTCCACTGGCAGTGACAGGCTGCATGGCAGACAGGCTCAAGGAGACCACTGCCAAGCATGAGATCATCACAGCCAAGCTGTTTGGGGGTATTTAAGGTCACATTTGGAGAGACAGAGAGAATGGCTGCCTCACTACAACAGCTTACTCCTGGTACTTCGAGACTGCCAGGGAGCCCTGGGAACTCTGCCAGCAACAACCTGGACAGTAAGTGTCTCCATTTTGAACCTCACCATCCATTGGCCTGTTAGTCTGTTTGGTAATTCCATAGTGAAGCAGTGACTGGATCACTGCCAGGGTCTGACAGGGTCCCTTCTGGCTGTGTGAATAGCTCTGCATCGCAGAACAAGAGCAAGCACACAACACATCAAGAATGGGCTCCAGCCAACTACACAGACACTCATTCCCAGCTAGGAAAGGCTGAAAAATATTGCAGGGAGTGTCTCTGCATTCAGCTTCAGTTTTGTTTCCTGGAAGTTGTGTCTTTCCACAGTTCTCTTCCTGCTTCACTAATGGAATGTGCAGCACAGGTTGAGGGTTCTTTATGCTGGCTCTTTCTGACAATTCTTCTCAGAAAATACTCCTAACAGCAGCTCTCATTACCTGGACCTGGACCTACTGACTGCAAGGACAGAGGAAGCACAAAGTTGCTACGACCAGGTATGTCAGACTCACATTGACTGCAACCAGCACCTCCATCAGATGGGCACAGGCTGGCCCAGACAAAGTGACAGACTGCAGCTGTCCTCTGCCCCAAACAGCCCAGGCAGTGGTCACATACATGGACATTACATTACAGTCTGCAGCAGTGACTATTCCCTCCAGCCAATGAGTCTGACCTCAGGACTGGCCAAGACCTGCTAAGTAATTCATTACCCATTAGGAATTTGAGAAGAACTGCAGATCCCTGAGCCATTTACTCCTTAGTGAGGCACTTGGGGGAGCCTCCATAGAGATCTCTCCAAGGCAAATTGCACTTGGCTCTGAGAACAAAACACTTGTCACTGAGCAAACCCACCCATGGCCACAGCCCTTCCAGAGCTCTCTCTCTCTCCTCAGATTCATCATCTCTGTCCTAAAGTCCATGTTTGACACTCACCTCCAGTGCACACATCCCAAAGGAGTAGATGTCCACAGCAGTGGTGACATTGGCAACTTCTGTAACACAGAAATAGCATTATCAGTCAGCTCTGCATGCACCAGCACCATCCTGCACCAGGCTGGGACAGTCCTGCAGCTTCTCCCTCCTCTGCTGCCAAAGAACAGAGGAGCTGAAGCATTTCAGCAGGCAAATGGCTCAGAACTGTTAATGTGGCATCTGTCAGGAGCCTGGAGCTGAGAACAAGGTGCAGGACAGCTTGGAAGCATCAGTAAGGACAAAACAAATCCCCAGGCTTGCAGCCACAGCCACAGCATACCTCCATATTCTGGGGCAAAGAAGTGCAGGTTCTTCTGCTCCTCACGACAGGTCTTCACGTGGTTGTTAATTGTGTCCGGTGCCACTAGAAGAAAACCAGGAATGCTTAGGATACAGGAAACCACATCCCATCCCTGATGAAATCCCAGGGAACGCCTGCAGCTCCAGGCCCTTGGTGCCCAAAGGGGCAGAATGGTGGCATTAAGGTGAATCTTCACAGCCTTCATCTCTTGTCACCTGCCCTGACCCAATACATTCCTGCACTGTTTCCTTGGCAGCTTAGCATCACTCTCCAAGGGCAAACCTGGAGACCACAACTGCTGCCTGCCAGGAGGACAAGGTGAGAACAGCTCCCAGCAGAAATGCCTGGCTTCAAACAGATCCACAGCATTTGTCACAGGCAAGTTACTCATTCAGAACAGCAGCCTGAGGAGCAGCCAGAGGTGCCAAGGTCACTGCAGTTGGTCACCACCTCAGAGTTCAGGGAGGATGGACCTACCATGCAACTCTTCCCCATTTCAGGAGGATGCTGGTGCCAAAGCACCTCCAGACAATAATCAATCCAAGCTGCTGAGGGAAGGGAGGTGGCCACCCAGACAGCAGAACCTCCCAGCAGCCAGCACCTCCACAAACCACTCGCAGCTAGGGGGAGGAAATAACTTGCAGCCACAAGAACAGTGAGCAGAGCATAAATATGGACCCTCATGAAAGATAAGCTTTTGGAACAGCCACATCTGCAGAGACTGCAAACAACTCTCTGAAACTAAGCAGCTATCTGCCAGGGAGAAACACTGAGGTGAGCCGGGAGCACAGAGCCACCACCCATTTGAAGCTCTACTGTCACACTGCAATGTGCTCAGTGCCACAGTCCTGTGTCCCACCTGGTCACCCCCTGGACAATCACCATCAGAGATAATTTTAGAAAAAGGTTCGGCCAAATCCAGTGTCTGAGCAGGACAGGTGATAGGAAGAGGTGTGAAGCACAGCAGAGGGTAGGGCAAGCAACCTGTCTTTGACAAGCTGAACTCAATCTGGGCACTCAGTGGGCACTCCTACAGACACATGCTGTAGCTGGTCAGACTTCTCAAACCCTCAAGAATGTGCAAAAGGAGTTGGCCAGGGTAAGTGGGCAGCCTGTGTGCCCCCTGGTTGCTAGCAGTGCCAGCCAAGGAGGCAGTGGTGGCACTCCTGCCTGGGCATCCAGCCCCTGCTCTGGAACACTCCATGCTGCAGAGGACACTTCCCTCCTGTGCAGTGTCCATCTCACACCCTATCTTTGCCTTTATTCTGCACTCAGAACTTCCACTTGCAGGCAGCGAAGATCTCCAGTCCCACAGCCCTGCTCACCTCCTGCAGCAGCCCCTGGGCTGTTTGGGTTCTCGTGAGCATGCAAAGCAGAACAGGACTTCCCTCCTCAGCCAAGGGCCAGTGCCCTGGCCAACAGAAAGCAGGGGGAAAAGGTGTCAGTGAAAGGATCAACAACTGATCTGTGAGATTGTCCCAGGCTCGCTGCGCAACCCAGCAATGGGATTGTACCACCAGGGACCTAAAAATTATCAACTGACCCCAAGACCACCCTCTGCAGCTGTGAAGGGGTGACCACAGGGCCAGGAGAGGTGTGAGGCCACATTTTTATCCCCTGCACTCATATGCCTGAGGCACTTCCACTCCTGCAAAAGGGTACAAGGCTGCCCAAACCCACGACGTTAGAGTTTCCTTTCTCTGCACACAGCCATGACAAGAGCTTTTTTATTAGGGAGAGCAAGGCCCAGAAAATAAGGAACTAGGAAGTTATTCGGCATAAAAAGAAGCATACAGCCATTAAACAAGGAGTCAAACAGGAAGAAGTGTCATATTTATGCTGATCATAGAATAAAAGCTCCCTACAGCCCTCAGATCTGTATCAGGGATTGCAAACAGTGTTTGCAAAATGTTTGCAACACTGAGTCACCAGAAGGAACAGGATTTTATTATTTTTGGCATTTGAGTATCATTAGCTGAGGGAGCAAATAGATTCAGTGTATGAAAAGTTCACCACACACTGTTCCCAGTGCAGGTAAAGCTTACACACATACGCACACATCTACTGACATGGCTTCCCAGCAGGAACCAACCTCTGCTAAAGCACTGCCCGTGGCTCCCTCCGGAGAAAACACTGCTGGAGCAGCATCAGTGCTACTGGCAAGAGAGAGTTGATGCCACACAAAACTGGAGATGGCTACCCTCCAAAGAAATTAACACAGAATCAAAATCATAGCATGGCTCTTGTGGGAAGAGACCTGCACAGGTCACCTTGTCCAACAGCCCTGTTCCAGCAGGGACACCCAGAGCTGGTTGCCCAGGACCATGTCTGGATGGGTAACATCAAAATGGAGACTCCATCCCAGCCCTGGGCAACCTGTGCTTGTGCCACCACCACACTGAGAATGCCTGGGATCCAGAGGGACCACCTGGGCTCCAGCCTGTGCTGTGGCCTGTGCTCCTGTTCCTGGGAGTGCATGGCTCACCTGCAGAGCCCTCCCTGGGGGTACACACACCGGGGGCTCACCTGAGAGCCCTCCCTGGGGGTGTCACACACACCGGGGCTCACCTGCACAGCCCTCCCTGCAGGTGTCACACCGGGGGTCACCTGCACAGCCCTCCCTGGGGGTGTCACACACACCGGGGCTCACCTGAGAGCCCTCCCTGCAGGTGTCACACATCACAGGCTGCTCGGGGCTGTGCCCAGCCTGTCCCTGTCCCTGTCCCTCCCAGCCCTGCAGCATCACAGGCTGCTCAGGGCTGTCCCCAGCCTGTCTCTGTCTCTCGTGTCCTGGGCACCCAGCACTGGGCCTGGACCTACAGGGGGGCTGCACTGAGCAGAGAGCCAGGACCATCCCCTCCCTCCTCTGGCAAAGTTTTGCCTAATGCAGCCCAGGGCATCATCAGCTACTCACTCCTAGGGCCAGGGCACACACTCCTGTCAGTGAGCCACAGAGGGACTGGATCACACTGTGTCACATTGCTCATGAAGCAGCAAGTGGTATTTTTACATTTAAAAGATTACTTAAGAGTTGTAAGTTGACGTGTCTGACCACATCCATCACATGGAAGCAGAAAGTAGAAGTAGGCAGAGCAGGAAAAACAAGAACAGATAAAAAAGAGCTGTAAGATTAGTACCTGTCAATCCTGGCTGCATGCAGGCTCTTAAACAGTGACTTAGGAGCTTATTGCACTTTAGCGCTGGAAGAATTCATGACACAAACAACTTCATCCCTAACAAAGTCTGTTGGGAGATCTGCAATCTGCGCCCAAAACCAAGTTCCACATTCTAGACCGGAAGAATGAAGGTTTCACTGACCATGCAAAAAAACCCCTGCTTGGGCTACACCAATGCAATATTGCTATGAAAAAGATATACATGTTCACATCACAGTGCAAGAATTACATGCAATCAGAAAAAACAAGAACAGACATTCACTGAATGCTACAGACCGAGCTACTCCAGAGGAGCCATCTGCTCCCAGAGGACAGACGTGCTCTAGAAAACAAGTCCTCAGACTGTGAAGATGATCTTCTGCTGTGAGCAGCTCTGCTTAGCAGAAGCAGGGACTGAACCAATATAAATGTACACTCTAAAATGTAATTAGGGCACACAAGATCAAGAATTTCAAGTACAACTTTCCCAAATTTCAAACTCCCCATCTTTGATTATCATTGTTCCACAATGTGCCAAAGGGACCTTGGGAGGTTTAAGCCACAGCAAAGCTCACCCTTGGGAGCAGGTGCCAGAGTGCCAACACTGCTTGGCCGACACAGCTCCAGACCTAACCCACAAACCTGTCCAGGTTGGGAGGGACCTCTAGAGAAGACAGCTCACCCCTGCTCAGGCACAGCCAGCCACCACAGGCTGCCCCTGCTTGTTGGTGTCTGAGTGATCTTTTCAGAACTGGCACGAAGGAGCTCCCTGAACTGCTGAGGTTCACAAAGCCTTCAACCCAAGGGCCCTGGAGGGAAGAGACACCTGAAACTGCTGTGCTAATATGAGAATGGGCGAATTGAAGACCTGGAGGACTACAATTCACATCCCCATGCCCACTGGGAAAGTCACATAAAAGCAGAGAAAAAACAGAACTGAACAAAACTGAAGCAACAATGCCCTCAGTGCAACACAGAAATAACAATGACCTTGGAAAATGGATGTTCCATAACCTGGAGCACTAAACAGAGACATTTAAACCTTTTAAAATATCTTGCTTAACTGAAAACAACAACCAGTCTAAATGACCATAGTTTTCTGGTGTTTTCATGAATGAGGTCAGTCACAGCAGCACACAGAGGGTACTCTGAGCTAGGGAAACAAGTACTAGGAGCAAGAACTGGCTTTTAAACCCTCTGCAAAATAAAAATGAGTTCATTACTATCACAGCATAGAAGGAGGAGAATCTTTGCCACAAGGCCACCAAGGTCACCAGTTCCTCCCACTAAACTGGACCTTAAAAATGCCACCACCCTCCCCTGGACACACACACGCTGAACACGGGGTCAGCAGGAGGCAGCTGGAACTTCCAGCAGGACAGAACCCACCGACTGCCACTCACCCGTGGCTGCTCCTCCTACTTTAACTCTGTGCTCACAGAAAAATCCAGGGCAGCTCTCTGGAACTGCTCTGCCACTCTAGTAACCACAGCAGCAGCTACAGCATTGCAGCATTACAATTGCATCATTGTACCATTACCATTACAATCAACCTCATGCTATTCAACCCAGTTTGTTCAGCAGTTTCTCAAGAACAAGCCAAATGAGAAGTGCCTTCACTTGGAGACAGGCCCATGGCAGTCAAACCCTTAAAAGAAAAACCACCCCCCAAAAAAAGTAGCTTGGATCCAACCTTGAACTTTCTTCTAGACCAAAAGTTCCACTCAAAACGATTTCCTTGCCCAATCTCTTTCCCAGCAGCACCTGTAGTCACAGAAAAATCTTATTATGAATTTCTGCCTTAGTTTTGCCAAGTTTCTAAGGAACCAAAAATGTTTGGCTTGACAGACAATGTGCTTGACTCACACATAAAACTGTATAGCTAGAAAAGCTAAACTACATCTATTCATGTTACATTTTCCTAAATCACTGCTAACATGCCATTTTTATGGCAGATTTTTCTATGTCTGATGACTTAAATTATCCATTATTTTCCTTTTAAAACCACACCTGCCATAGTTGAAAAATAAAAAAGCCAGATCCAAGATATCCTACCAACCTCTTATTTCTGCATCACCTCAGGTGTCTGTTAAGAATGTTGAAACCAGCATGGCATTGAAAGATCAGGCAACAAAATCCAAGGGAGTGAAGTGATGACTAAAATAAGATTAGTTATGAAAGCATGTCACTCACAGCCTCATCAGCTCAATGCTCAAGCAAAACAGGAGCCTTACACCCTAGATTTAGTGTTTTCAAACCCAAATCACTGCTCAAGATGCCCAGCTCTCATATCAGCAGTACCTCCTGGTACAACAGAGTGTTAGAACAAGTTCACAATCCAGGAAAGCTCAGTGTTCCAAGGCCATCTGATGCTGTTCCAGCACAGGTGAGGCACCACAGCATCTCCTTGTGCCTGCAGAGTGCTCATCCAGGCTCCTCCTGTCCTTCTAGAACCAGGGCCTTTGGTTCTGCTCACAGGGGTGCCTGATTCTGGAGGAGGGGCTGGCCAGCCCTCAGCCTTGCTGCCCTCAGCCTGGCTGAGCCCAGGCTCAGGCTCAGCCCAGGCTCAGGCTCAGCCCAGGCTCAGCCCCAGCCCAGGCTCATGCTCAGCCAAGGCTCAGCCCCAGCCCAGGCTCAGCCCCAGCCCAGGCTCAGCCCCAGCCCAGGCTCAGCCCCAGCCCAGGCTCAGGCTCAGCCAGGTTCCCACTCTGTGGGCTCAGGCTCAGCCCAGGCTCAGCCCCACTCGGCCCCAGCCCAGGCTCAGGCTCGGCCCAGGCTCAGCCAGGTTCCCACTCTGTGGGCTCAGGCTCAGGCTCAGCCCAGGCTCAGGCTCAGGCTCAGGCTCAGCCAGGTTCCCACTCTGTGGGCTCGTTCCTGGGCCAGTTCTCTGGCTGCTGCTCTGCCACCCTGCAGCCATCCCCAGGGACACCTGCCCTCCTCAGGCCTCCAGCCCTGACCACATCCCCATGCCCCTCAGCCACACCAGATCCCAGACTGAGCTTTTCAGGAGCCCCTGCCCCGCTGGCAATGCAGGGTGGCACAGCACATCCTCCTGCCAGCCTGGAAGGCACAGAGCCCATGTGGTCAGGCCCTTGCCCTTTCCACCACTTCAGCTGATGGTTGGTAGGTTCCCAACTCAGGAGAAACAAACTCTAACCATCGAGATTAACCCTGATGGCAAAAAATAAAATAAATTATTATTTTAAATGTAAACATGGTGTTCTATGCAATAGGGTTACAAATTGCAGCACTCGAATCCTTCTCTGGCTCCCACCAGCCCAACTCCCTCCTCATATACACAGATCTCCCCAAAACCAGAGATTTATCTGGGGAAACAACAATAGCCAAGCTTACTTCAATCCAGAGACTCATTTGGATCTCCAGGAGGGATCTGGCCATCAGGAGCCAGACACATTCACTGAAACATTCATCTTAAAACCAACACATCTAAGGAGTTCAAACTACAAGCAAGCAATTGGATAGCCAAGCACACAGTGGGGGCTAGTCCAGGGCTGGGCCCCAGCCAAGGGCAGCAGAGCAGCAGCAGGGAAGAGCCTAATGGACGTGGGAAGTTCAGCTGGGAAGAGCTCAGAACAAGGCATGGCTTGTTGACATGCAGGAGCTGGCATGCACGGGGCCCGTGGACTAGCACACGCTAAGAACATGGAGAGGGAGAAAACTAACAACCAGGAGACTTCACAAAGGGCAGTGCTCCCTCTCTGTAAGGCTCTGGCCAAGAGCACGAGGAACTGTTTGCATCCCCGCACAGAACATGAGCTCTCCAAGCAGGATGCACCTAAGCCAAACAGTTTTACACACAGCCTTATAGCAAGGGAACACTGTAAATACATCAGTGTGTATGTCTGTGTGTTACAAATATAGATACACACACATATATATATAAATATATATATACAGATACACACAGAGATAAAATCATGTACATGACATAAGTGGAGTCACATCACAGGAGCGGAGAAGTTTGCTCACCATTAGCAAATATCCTATGAAAGACTGTTGTAACAGAGCAGCCCGTGAGCGGGAAGTAAAACGAGATAAAGTCAATGAGTTGGTGAACAGCAAAGCACTTACATCCATAGAGACAGCTGGGTCAGAGTCAGGGCACACAGGGACAGGACTGAGCACTGGGCCCTGCCTCCAGCCACCTCTTCAAATAAATTTACCTAAGGAACATCAGGGCTTCTACCTGAGAACCAGACTGGGCAGGGGACACAAGGCATCTCTGACCAAGCAGAAGATCATGGCTGACTGAGACCAAGAAGCCAGAAATTCTGTTCTTCTGTGAGTGTCCTACAGTCCCACCCACCCCACCCCTTCAGCAGAGAATTCCCTCTCTCTACATCCCAGTACCTTCTGGCCACAGATCTCAGCAGGAGAACCCACACTTACACACCTGGCCACATGATGCCACAGCAGAGCTAATACCCATAAGAGTCCTGCCCCATGGCCTGGAACTGAGGGCAGACCCTGAGCAGACACAACTGAAACAGACTGAGGCTCAGGTCAGGCGTGGTGCAGCCAGGAGAGACACACAGCAGCAAGGCCTGGGGGCACAAGGGGGAAATCTGCACTGCACTCCACGAGCGTCCTCTGTGCTCCATCGAGGTCTCAGCAGATGCTGACACACTGCCATGTCTCAGGAGCACCAGAGGACACTGAGACCCTCCAGCCTGAGGCCTCCCTTCTGCTGGGGCACTCCCAGAGCTGCCCAAAAGGGTTTTAATTCAAACACATCACTTCTTTCCACCTGTGAATGGTTCTTATGCTGCCAGTGGGAATTCCAGGAACAGCTCCCAGCAATGCCAACAGGAGCAGGCAGCAGCACCAGGCACACTGTGTGAGCACCCTGTGTGTACACACTGTTCTTCCCACACTGAGAGCAGCTGCAGCCCCAGAACACACCTGGCAGCACATCCCCCTGTCAGCCAGCACAGACACCCAGGGAGGCACCACTGTGCTGCCCCTGGGCTCTGGGAACAGTACACGCAGCAGGTGGGACATTCCAGTCTCTGGGAATACCAGTGGCAAGGTTAAGAGCTGTGAGTGTCTTTCCTATCCTCATCACGAGTTCTCTGAAGCTCTCCACTCATTTGAAACATTCTCCTTAAATCTATAAACTCAGCACTTTATGGAACTGGAGAATAAAACATTAGCAAATGAATGGATTATGGATGGCTTTTGCATTTAAGCATTATACAAAATCTTTCCTCCTTCCCACTCCCTTTTTCTCCCACAGCTGACCCCCAGCACACAGATTTACATGCTGAACAGAGAAGCAGTGACCAGTGCAGCCAGGGCACGTGCTCCTGCCTCTGAGTGAGCAGCAAGGAGCAAAGGGCTGTTCCCACCCTGAACGAGTGTCACAGGGACAGCATCAGGCATTTCCAACGTGGGGCTGCCCTCCTGGCACGCCCTGCCCCAGCAGACAGCAGCATGTCCTGCAGCGCACACCAGCAGCTGCCCTAGCCAGGTTTTTGCCCCACATTCAGCAAGTATTCTCTTTGCCAAAGCCACAGGGAGAGGAACTTGGGGAGCAGCATCCAGCACAGTACGGGGGACAGAGACAGTACCAAAGCACAGCTCATAGTGCACTGAATCCTTGTTCCCCATAAATCCACAGAAATTACTGTCCTGCTGCTTTAAGTGAACACAGGGAAGTGCTCAGATACCAGCCAGCTGTACAGAACAAGGACAGGAAGCAGCAAACATGAGCCTGGCATTGTCAGTGACCCTGGAGCAGCTGCTGTTCCAGGCCCAAAACTCAAACCCAGCCCATGTGGCACTGCAGAGGCAGCAGTGCCAGGGAGAAAGGCTCAAGCTCCAACACAACCAGCAGTCCTGGGGATGCAGCTTTGCCTTTTCTGGCTGGGTGGGCATTGCAGGAATAGGAATACATCCTGCAACACTGCCAATTCTAATTCCAGCCTGCACTGGAGCCACAGCTTTCCCATCTGGAGGATTCCTCTTTTGACCACAAGCCCACTTGCAATCACTTCCTTTTTTATTTAGGAAAGGACCAGAATCTTTTAGATAAATTACTTCACTCCTGAATGTGAGGTGAGGCAGGCAGCCCACAGCTGTGGAGCAGAGAGGTCAGGAACAGCTGCACATGAGCACTGCAGCTGCAGCCACATCCTGCAGCTGGAACAGCACAGACACCCACTTCTCCTGGCATGAGCACACACACGTCCCTCCTGCTGCACCTGACAGCAGCAAAGCTTTGTGAAACTGAAGGGAGCCAAGGTGTAACAGTGCTGAGGCCACCATTCACCCACAGCTGAAGAGCCACCTTCCTACACAGCCTGTGAACAGCAGCCCTGGAGCTGCACACTCTGGGAATGGCAGGTCTGAGGAGCTGCAGGATCTCCCTGTGGTGAAAGCCGTGGCTGCAATGCCAGCTCCATGGGTTTGCTTTCACAGACAGCACTGGCTGCCCTGCAGAAACATGGCAGCTGCATGGTACCTTGAAACTAAACTAAAAAAGGGAATTTCTTGAGTACTCAAGTCTTTCCATCAGTCTGAACTGAATGCCAGGGAGTTTGCCAGCATACAGGTACTAGGTGCACTCACTCTTGGAAATCTCTCTCACTTGGACAAAGTCAGGAAAACACAATAAAGCCTGTGTGATGACATGATGACATCAGCTTGTGTGAGGAGCAAGTCCCCAAGTTTACAGGCAGGTCAGGAGCAGAGTGCTCCTTCTGCCACAATCCTGTCTCCCTGGTACAAGCACAAACCTGCTACCTCAGTTCTGGAACAAAACAACAACACAGGAGCTCTTTGATGGGAAGAAAAGCCACAGGTCTGCAGCTGATGGAGAGGCTATTTCTGGAAGACAGGTGATGTAGAGCATCCTCCCTGTACACTCCACATCAAAGCAGAACTCACATAGACAATAGCTCCAGGAAAGCAGAGACCTATTCCTCAGATCGAGAATACTTGCCGAAGTTGAACAGCAGGTAGCAAAGCTGTCCCTTGAAAGGTCATGTCAAGGTGTGAAATAATGCATCCTGACTGCAGACAGATTTTTAGAGACATGGGAACAGCAGGAAAAACCAGAGCATGCAAGGATGCTCTGCACTGCCAGGAACATCACTGCTTACTTATGAAATAAACCATTTTGGCACAGGATGACTGCTCCAGCAGGGCACGTGTGTGCCAAGCAGGCTGAGGGCAGCTCAGCAGCCTGAAGGCACGCCCATTATCCCATGGGATAATGGCATGCTGGATAAGCCACTCGCTGCTGCCAGTCTGTCCACTTTATTACAAACATGGGCCGCTACAAGCAGCACTCTTGTGGCTGCATGAACACAGCTCCCCAGGCAGCTCCCAAAGCTCCACAGTGCTGGCAGAAGAACTCTGTGTGTCAACATGAAAATCTGCAGAGCAGATGAACACACAGATTATGTGCTTACAAAACCTCCAAGTTTCAGCATCATTTCCTGTGTCAACCCCTTGAGACATAAAGCTAAAGAGGAGGCTAAAGAAGAGTCACTCCTGCACATGACAAGGGTCCAATCAGCAGTGAATTCTGCTCCCAGTCTCTGGCACATCTGATGTGGAGGTGGAGAAGCACATGTACACACAGGCCTATCGTGCCAGGGAGCCTGGAAAGGAGCTGGTGCCTCTCTCTGGGCAGTCTCTGATAAGGCAGGGGCACCCCCAGCAAGCATTACCTGACCCGATTTTGATCAGCCCGTTGTGCTGGATGAAGATGGTGTCACAGGTCAGGTTGCCATGGATGATGGGAGGATCACAGGAGTGGAGGTAGCTGCAGATGCAGAACAGAGCACTGGTCAAGGCCTTGAACCCCTTCCTTCACACCCTCCCACGTCAAGAAACATCAGAAGAGAACAGGAGAGCAAAGGGCACATGCCAGGGATTTACAGCAGCTGGGAGATACAATTCAGTGACTGTACATCAGCCTCTGGCTGAGAACCAGGAACAAACAGGAATTGTCTCTATTGAATCTCCAGAACATGGCAGAGGGGAAGACAAAGCTTTCTCCTATCAGTTCCCAAGAAACTCAGGGTACCAGAGGTAAAGACACGATTTCATCCAACCCAGTACTGCTGAGTGGATTCTAAAAGGGTTACAATTTTATTTTTATACCAAAAATATCGGAGCCTTAGTCTGTCCCTACTCAAAGGGGACCAAAGAGGCACTTAATGCTATGCACACACAACTGGGCATGCTTGTCAGCAGGCACAAATAAAGCTTTTCAGCGCTGGGTCCCAGGTACACTCTGGTTTTGCATCTCACTCTGCTTGGGTTTATGTCAGCAGCTAGCACAAGTGAGGACAGTCAGCTCCCAGAAGCTTATTAGAACCCAAACTATTCATCAATAGCTGTAATTTAGCCAAGTGGCACCAGAGTTTCCTCTATGGAGTGCAAGCCATGCTCTGTCATCCAGGCTATTGTTTTTCTAAGGTTCTAATTAGCTCCTCACCAACTCTAGCCCTGGTGGAAAAGAGTTTTTAAAACCCACACCACATTCCACTCAGCTGTATTGCACTCAGATGGCTGCAGAAGGGCTGCACCATCAAGAAATGTACACACACATGCCTCAATATCCATGAATCCACTGCCTGTAACAGGCCTACAGCCTGCCAACACCGTGGAAGTTTTTCTAAGCCCCCTCACACGGAACTTGAATTCCCTGTCATCTTTGCAACATCCTCCTGACCAAGGAGAAACTCAGATTATAAAGATGGATACTCTGGAGACCTCCCTAATACTTAACTGCCACATCAGTCCCAATGGCTGGGACCTCAAGGTCAGTGCCCCACGTACCTGAGAGCAGAGAGGATCTGGGTACACCACCGCTTCCATGCCTGCAGATACAAGAGGAAAAGGAGAAAATCATCCACAAGGAGCTAATCAGCTAATCTGTAGCTCTGTGATTCACAGCCCACTCGTAGGAAGCAATACCTGCCCCAGCTTTTACTCAGTGCAGGTATAAGGAATCAGTACTCCTACAGTCAGCTTGTTTCTACAAATTCCCATGGGTCCAGAAACACACCTGTCCTCCAGTCTGCCGTATACAGACACCTTCCCCCCTTCCTGTGAGGGCCCCTGGACAGGGCCATGCCTGTCACACCACACCTGAGAAGCTGCAGAGCTGCTGGCAGTAAAGCAGCCAGCACAGAACTGCTGTCCCAGAGAACCTGCAGCTGACCTCAGTTACAGGGACACAGGGGAGCTGCAGCAATGTGTTATCACCAGTTCTCTCTGGGATCCTCTGCTGAAAGGGCTTTCCAGGGGCTGATGGCTCTAAAGAATGATGGTCACACAGAAAACAAGAGTTACCTTTTCATTCATAGTTTTGTGGTTTTTCTTTGTCTTCTTCAGGAATTGTTTCAAGCTCCCTGAAGACATGTACTCAGTGATGAAGATCACCTGTGAAGCAGCAGGACACTTTACCCTCCACCTTGTTAATTAGCTAACAATGAGAACCCAACAGCCTGGTGGCTGCACTTACCCTGGCCTTGTTCTCTTTGACATCAGCCCAGTATTTGTGGAACTTCACAATGTTGAGATGATCCAGCTGAATCAAGTTGTCAAACACTGCTTTAACCTTTTCCTTAACATCAGAAAGACAAAAACATGTCATATCAGAGACCACACCAAATATCCTTCTTTCTTCTTGGGTTGTGGTCCCCTCAAACACTAATGTGTATGTCAAGCCCCTATGCTAAGAACAGGCAGGACCCCATTTCCTTCTGCACTGCATCTCACAGAGTGTGGTTTGATTGCCAAGTCTAAATGAACACAAGGGCTCATGGAAATAGCACAACAGTCTTCCAGGACATTTCCTATACAGGCCAGGCTTAAGCCAAATTTGCTACATTTGGACAGCACAGCCTTTCAAACCCAGCCAATAATCAACACAAAAAGTATCCATAATCCCACCCCAGGGCAGGGTACGCTCCTCACATCCTGTTGGGAGACACATCAACTCACTTCCTGAAGCTTGAAGTTCTTCCGCTCAGAAAACTGAACTTCATTCCAGACAACCTCCACGCCTTCCTCGGTGTCCATGGCCAGGTAGGCACTGTCAATGCCCGGGACATTGCGCTGGTTCACCTGCAGGGAAGGGTGGAGACACCTGTGAGCACCTGTGAGCCACACCTGACCATTGCCATGCAGCACTCCCTGGAAAATCATCGACTCTGCTCATTAACTTTTAATTAAATGAGGATTCTAGGACAGGATCTGCACATGTATCTTGGAACAGGGCATATCCCAAACATGAGTCACTGCAGAGCATGTGAGCAGCAAGTCCTGAGCACACTGAGGGGAAAATCTTGTGTGCACAAACGCTGTGTTGCAGCAAAGCTGCCTTCCACCAACAATATATTAGATTTTCATGGTTAAGGACACCTGCAGGTCATTCCACCACAAAAAAAACACTCCAACAACACAAAAGGGATACAGAAATGTCTCAATAACTCAGATACAACTTTGTGAAGGAATCCTCTGAAAGGTGATGACATCTGAAACTCAATCAAAGCAGAGAGGAACAAGGGGAAAGCTGAAGCTTCAGAGGTGGGAACCAATGACACAAGGGAAACCACGAGAGTAACTTCTTTAGTTAATAATTGTAAACACTGACCCAGCACAAGTACATCCACACATATTAAAGACACAGATGAGCACTCAGAAAGCAGCAAGGTAAGGGGAGGGGATTGAGAGTTTGGAGCCCAGCGCGAGAATGGCAAGGGCTGCGGGAGGACATAAGGCTGAAAGAGCTGCAGAGATCAGAGGTGAACCCTGCTCCCAGCAGCAAAGTTTTCTGTAACATTGTTCTTCAGATATGTAGCAGCATTCAAAGATAACATGGTCTCTTTCATCCAGCATCCATGGCATTCACTGTAATGCCTTTGCCAGGCAACTTCACAGGCACACAGCAGTCACAGTCATGGTGGATATCCCACTGCACTGGATTCAAAGCACTTAGAGAGGACAAGAAGATAGAATTCACCTTTTAATTGTCAACCAGCAATCATTACTGTTCCCATCTGCTGACTACACACCAAGAATCACTTCACAGATCCACAGGACAACCTGAGTTGGAAGAGACTCCCAAGGACCACTGCAGTCCAGCTTCTGGTCCTGCACAGGAAAGCCCCAAGAATCCCCCCCTGTGTCTAAGAGCACTGTCCCAACACCCCCTGAACTCAGGCAGGGCTGGTGCTGGTGACCTGGCAAATCCAGACTCATCTTCTATCACCTCCAAAACATTTCAGAGCTCCTCCTTCTTATACTGTGTCACCTTCTCTTCCCTCACTAGGGACCCCATCAGCATCCTACTGCTGGAAACTTCTCACCTTATATAAGAGCTCCCTCAAAAATCCCTTCTCCCTTAGCAGCCACTTTCCCATGATCAAATTTACCCAATTTCATCATTCCAGCTGAGTTACTCCATTCCATTCTACTCCCTCCATAGCCTGACCACACAGAGGGACAGGTCACCAACACAGGTGGGATTCTTTATGATCTCCCAAGGGACTCTGAACAGGCCCAATGACATTTAATACTCTGGCACTGCAGGTGACACTGCAGGGACAAAGGGTGCCAAGCACAGTAAAAGCAGAGTGATACAGACTTCTCTGGCAGTAAACTCAGCAGTAAAGGAGAATGACACAAGCAGCCAGCTGCAAGGCGTGGCACAGGCAGGAATAAGAGGTACAGGCTATAATTACACAAGGAGAGCCTGAGCTACAGAGGACAGCTATGGAAAATCATCACAGGAGGTGACAGCCCAGTATGAACCAACCCACTTCCTTCCACTGGAGCTGCCTACATAACTGAGGGGTAAAAGGACTGAGATTTGGTTTAGGAAGGCGTTCATATTGACCCTAAAAACTTGATTTTTTAAATGTATATATATATGTATATAAACACACTGATACCAACAGGCCAGGCCTGTTATGTTACATCATTAAAGAAAGCTGAAGGAATAAAAAGAATTAAGGATAGAAGATTTATTTCTTCAAATTTTAGAATAACTAATATCTTGGGGATGACAGCATAAAATCACCCAGCACAATTACTAAAGCTGAATGGCAAAAGGCTTTACCTTCAGGGAAGGTTAAAGAAGCCCAAAGCAGCAGAAAGGCAGGTGTGTGTGAGAAGTGCAAGGACAAGGTAACAGCCACCACACTGACACCCAGTGTCCCTGCATCCCTTTGGATTCTCCTTCTTCATCCCACCTGCTGTTGTTCACAGCAACACCTCAATGATGGATTCCAACAGTTAAAGGCACCCAGCTTTACTGGATTGAGTAAATCCTCAAGTACCAGCTGAAAATCTGCCCCAGTAATGCAGCTGGGGCTGTGGACCTGTCACATCTCCCACTTGTGGCCAAGCTCCCTGAGCATAAATGATTTCCATGACTCATAGGTGATATCCCAGAGCACCAGATATGACTCAGGACACCAAACCCAGCTGACATCACCCATGGCAACTCTGCTCCTCAGGAGACTCAACAGCCTGGGGAGAAGAGCAAAAGGGGAAAAATGCAGACAGATAACTGAAAGGCAACAGCAGATTCCTCCTGCCTGCCAAAGCCCTATTGCACGTCCCTTCCCATGCTCGGCAAAGCAGAATCCTGAACCCTCAGAAAGCATTGAGACGATTTATTACTCTGGTGTTTGTCCCAGACAGCCCCAGAGCAGGCAGCTTCTACACTCCAAAGGAGGAAGTGTCCTGAGCCCAGCTCAGCCCCAATTTCTGCAGCACAGCACAGGAAGCAGCTCTGCACTACAGAAGTACAAACACAGCTCTGAGTCCACGTAAGCAAAAGGCAAGGAAACTCAACAAGAATTTCAAGTACTTAAAAGAGTATAGGTGAAGTGTCACAGCAGCTCCAAGGGGGAAAAAGTATGGAAGTTAAATTTCCTTTTGGAAAGTTATTCCATTGTCCAATGCATATTTTTTCTATAGCTCTCAAACATCTGTGTATCTGTTGCTGAAAGAGCACAGACTTTTGGAGAGCCATTCTGTAGTTCACATGATCTGTCAATTAAACAAAAAATAACAACAGCCTAAATCACAAGTCACAGTGATTATTTACAATCTAGGGATAAAAGGTATAAACCTGGGGAAAAGTCCACTAGGGTATCAGTACAGAATGGACTTGCACATTGAAAAAGAGCTGGGCAGTGGCAGCTCACCAGGCTCCACTCCCACAAGAACCCCCAGGTCTGGTTCAGAGCAGCATGAATGTGTTACCCAGTTTCCCTGGTCACTTGTTTAAGCCAGAGAAAGGAGAAAGCTCTGTCCAGCCACCTGGGAAATGGTTGGGACTAGAGATAAGAGACCCCCAGAGCCAGCAGCTGGGCCATGAGGAGCTCAACTTCTCTTTGAGCTGCGGGGAAACTAAAAGCAGCAAATTTACCAATAGAAATTGAACAAAAAGGGCTCTTTGGGATCTGAGGCCTAATCCAGAATGCAACACAATGAAGAACGTCAGGTCCACTGCAGACAAAGGGAAAAGAAATCCACCAAAGCAAAGAAACAATGCTACTTCATGTTTTAATTAAACTGACACATTGGCCTTGGCAATTACAGTCATGGTAGTGAAAAGCTGAAAGGCTTTAATTCAACAAGAAATTTAAAATAACCAGTGTAATTTAACAGCAGCAAGGAAAGGAAGGTATTGATTATTACCATGGCTGTACAGACCACCTCATGCAGCAACTAAACTGTAAGGAAAAGACAATCTGACCATCAGCAATACAGTAATTGGTTCTTCCAGACATGCTGCAACAAGTAATAGGATCAAACGCATCAGCAAGAAGTTAGTCTGTTAACCCAAGGCACACATCTGGACCATTTAAAGACAGAGCTGAAAGTCCTCCATGTGCTGAGGTTCTCCCTCACTCCTACCTTCACTGCACCAGCTCAGGAGCTGCTGTGCCCAAACCCAGGCCAAAGCTGACACTGTGAGTGTCCCTGTCACGTGCCATGGGTCCTGCCCTGTGCTGGCCTGCACAGCTGAGCCCTGCTGGGAGCCAGAACAGCCTGCATGGAGCCCTCCTGCCAGCCAGGGCTGCATGTGCTCTACAGGAAAGGGACAAGTCTGGAACCCCTGCACGGTGTCACACCACTGTTCTACAGGCTGTCACCCAGTGGCAGTGTCACACCCTGCCTGTGTCACACCACCGCTCTACAGGCTGTCACCCAGTGGCCATCCAGCCTCTCCAAAAGCACTGACAATTCTGGCTGAACTCCACACTGCAGGACAGACCTAACTACAAACTCCCACCAGGAAACTCCCCAGGCAGCAGATCAGCAGTTTACAAAAGCACAAAAGTATGACAGGAGTCAAGATACTTTGAATAGAAACAGCACTCCTCTGGATACAGTCACTGAGATTGGAAAAGCAGTCTCAGATCATCGAGTCCAGCCACTCCCCCAGCACTGCCAAGGCCACCACTAACCCATCCCACACAGTGCCACATCCACACTGCTTTTAAATCCCTGCAGGGATGGGGACTGCACCCTGCCCTGCTCAGCCTGTGCCAAGACTGGACATAGCTTTAAGGAAGGAGTTTTCCTTAATACCCACCCTGAGCCTGCCCTGGCCCAGCCTGAGGCCATTTCCCCTTGTCCTGTCCCTGCTCCCTGGGAGCAGAGCCCGACCCCCCCTGGCTGTCCCCTCCTGGCAGGGACTTGTGCAGAGCCACAAGGTCCCCCCTGAGCCTCCTTTGCTCCAGGCTGAGCCCCTTCCCAGCTCCCTCACCCCCTCCTGGGGCTCCATTCCCTCCCCAGCTCCATTCCCTTCCCTGGACACGCTCCAGCCCCTCAGTGTCCCCTTCTCTGGGCACTCCAACCCCTCAATGTCCCTTCTCTGGACACTCTCCAGCCCCTCAGTGTCCCTTCTCTGGGCACTCTCCAGCCCAGCTCCATTCCCTTCCCTGGACACGCTCCAGCCCCTCAGTGTCCCCTTCTCTGGGCACTCCAACCCCTCAATGTCCCTTCTCTGGACACTCTCCAGCCCCTCAGTGTCCCCTTCTCTGGGCACTCCAGCCCCTCAATGTCCCTTCCCTGGACACTCTCCAGCCCCTCGATATCTCTCTTGCTCAGAGGGGCCCAGAGCTGCCCCCAGGATTTGAGGTGTGCCCCACCAGTGCCAACTATCCCAGAGGAAAAGAGGCATCATTCCATCTATTTAATGGATACCAGAAATGAATACGAATTGCAAGACCAAAGGGAGGAGTGCTCAGTTCCACTCAGTGCTTCAAAACAAACAAGGAATCCAGTGGAGTCCAAGAGCTCAGTCACGCTGAGCTGGTCTGTGGCAGGAGGAAGAGGCAATGATTCTTCATCCCTAACTCCCAAAGGGAAACAGAAACAGCACAGCAAAATAAACAAAGGAGTGTGGAAGAAACCCCAATATCTATGAATAAGCCCATTCAGACAGTTCATCAGGAAGGTTTTGGTAACTGCACTGGGAAAGAGTGCCAGCAGTGTGACACTCCAAGGAGAGAGGGAAAACCAGACAGGACAAACTCCATGTGAGCTATTCCCAGTCTGCTATAGCCCATCCTGTTCTTCTGTGGTACTTTCACTTGGCAGAGAAACCTTCAAATCACTGCAGGTAACTCTGAACAGCATCAATCATGCAGGAGGGGTTCAAAGATCAGTACTCTGAACAGAAAATGCCATAAAAATTGGTATACTGTGGAAGTATCAGTCTTGGAAACAACCCCCAAAGCCACATGAAACACTAAGGAAAAGTTATTGTTTCGTGTTTTCTGATAATACTGGAGAAAGCAGGCAATGAGGTGAGCAAACAGCATATTTTGAACAGGACCATGAACACCTGATCTTGACACACATCTCTAAATGGCAAAGCTGTCTGCCATAAGATGTCAGAAGTAAAAATGGCTGGAAGGTGAGATTATCAGTAATTCTGAATTACTGATTAATCAGGAATTAATTCTGATTACTGAATTAACCAGGAATTCATGGGATGTTTGAGGGAACTTCCAAAAGTACGCAAAAAGAACGATCAAGACAATTGTCAAGCCAAGCCCTCAGCCTTGTCACCATCACCTGTACTGTCTTTCTGTTAAACTATTTTTCAAATTGTTTTCCAATGTGCTTCTCAATCTCTGCGTACGTGCACAGGCAAGCACACACATCTGCAAGCAACCTTCACACCAGATGAGCCAGAGCTGGGACAAGAGGCCTTGGGGTTGGATTCTGCAGAGAAAGAGGGCCTGGGAGGGAGGTACCAGACACCTGAAATGGGATTTTTCCTGAGCACTGATAAAGAGAAACAGGATACAGCTGTCCTGCCATCCATGTCAGATCACCATGGGATGCTTGAAGATCACCACGGGATGCCTGAAGAGCACCGTGGGATGCCTGAAGAGCACCACGGGACGCTTGAAAATTACCACGGGATGCCTGAAGAGCACCACGGGATGCCTGAGGAGCACCACGCTTTCACGGCTCACCCAGGTCTGGCTGTGCCTCTGTCCATCAGGATTTGCCAGGCACCTCCCTGCAGGCAGGATCAGGAGTCAGAGCCTCACACAGCCTCTCCCCTCTGCTGGCCCAGCAGGAAGGTTCTCCCCAGTCAGTCTAAGCTCCACCAAAGCTGTGGCAGCTGCCAGGACACCACGATGCCTGCCTGGGCTTCCCAAGACGGAGGGCTGACCCGGGCAGGCTTTGGTGCTGCTGCAGACCACGGCATTTTTAGAACAGCTCTGTAAGGAATGCAGAGGGAACTCCATGGCTCAGCTGCAGGCAGCCCAGCCCCTGCAACCTCCCAGGAGCTCTGGAGAGCAGCAGCCAGGCAGCCCTGCTCCAGCCACTGCTGCAAGGAGCGAGTGCCAGCTGTCCGTCACAGCCTGTGAGCAAGGACACAACGGGGCTGTGACAAATGCTCAACCCCCTCTGCACCCTGGAGTGCCCCTCAGCTCTTTCTGGCACTTCCCAAGGGTTCATTTCTTTCAGGAAGCCCCCACATGAGCCAAAAAAAATGTTAAAAGGCTTCACAAACTCCCTTCTTCTTAATACCTTCCCTGTGGTCAAGGAATGCTATAAAAACTACAGCATGGCATTAGTTTTCTGCACCAACTGGAAAAAAACCAGACCCATTGTCAAAGCCTGTCAGGGAGCTGGCAGCCCTCTAAGAGCCAGCTTGCTTGGAGGACTGGTGCTTATCTTTTACTACCTCAGCAAGTTTCTTTCCAATCACAACAGAGGCTGAGAAAAATCAGGCTCCAGCATCCCAGAATCCAAACACTCAGTCTGTTAGCATTTTTCTCCAAGAATCCTGCACTCTGTCCCCTTGAAGAAATGTAAATCCAGAGGTACAAAAGTCACAAACTGCCTTCAAATGGAAAATTATTCAAGCAACTGAGACTCCCCCTAGAAGTGCGAAGACAACAAAGAGATAAAAATGCAGCAGACCCAGTGTTTCAGTTCCTGTCTGAGTTCAGGTCCTCATGAATCACAGCTCTTTTCTAAACATTGGATAGTTCCAGCATCTCTTACAGAGAGCATCTATAAGCCTGAAATCGAGCTGTAACATCCAGCCATCAACAGCTGAGGAGTGCCAATCCAAATGACAGACAGATCTTCCACAGAAAAAAGAGAACCAAACTCATGGCAGTGTGCTGCTAAAGGAATTTTTAAACTTCCAGCATCCACTGAAGAACGGCAAGACTTGACTCACGTGCACACTGTCAAACTCTGCTCCCTGAGCTCTGCTCCTGAGCTGACAGCCAGGCCCAGAGGGAACTCAGCCCATCACGCTGTCACAGTCTGCATGCCACCCTAGGGGAAGCTGTGAAGGTCTGCAGCTTTCATCCCAGGGTGAAAAACCCCAGACAGAAAAACAACAATTACTCAACGTGGCAACCACTGCATGCACAGCACACTGACACATGAGGCATGTGCCCAGAGATAAGGCAGAAAGGAACATCTTGATCTCAGCAGCCACTGAAGTGGGGCAGAACACGGAAAGTGCAGCAGGGGAAAGTCCGGCAGCTGATCCGCAAGTGAGTTAGTAACACATGAGCCACAGAGCAACAATCAGCCACAAGGTCACCCTTGGCTATCAGGAACTGAAACGTCCCCTTTAGCCACCCCAAAAATCCCCCTCAACACTCCAGAGTCCATGGCAGAGGTGCCCAGCCCCTGTACAGGACAGCACAGGTCAAGTTTCCAGATGATGGACAGAACACAAGCAGGGCTGCAAGAGCAGCACAGGGTTCTCCCACTGCTCCTGAGGAGCCTGGCACATTCTCTGGGAAAAGGCAAAGGTATTTAAGCACACATCAGTGCTCATTCTCCCATTTTCTGCCTCTTCTGCTCTAAGTGCCAGGCTGAAGAGTGCAGCAGCACTGGATGAGAGCAGCACTGCCCTGAGCAGGCTGAGCCTCGTGAGGAGCCCCCAGAACAGGCAGCCAGGCCCAGGCCTCTGCCCTCCTCACCCTGACAGACACACACACACACCCTGAAAAGTGGACCTGTTTGTGCCCACACGCACGTGACACGGACTCCTTCTCTCCAAAGTACACTACAAAGATGTCAACAAAGTACTTCTTATAAAGCCTTGGCTCACACAGTCACACAGTGTTCTCCTCCCCAGAACACGTACAGAGAGAAACTTGGTCAACAGACAGCCCTGACACACAGCAAACCCAAGGACCTGGCCATCGAGGAGGGGCTGAGCCTCTCCTACTCACATGAGCTTGCCAAGCCAAATGCTATTAACGCTGGGCTGAAAATAAAGATTCTGCTGCAGCAGTGCACAGCTCTTCCTGCTGTTATGTGTCATCCTTGTAGCTTCCAGCAGGGACAGCAGGCACGGAGCTCTCAGTTTCAGGAGGCTAAACCTGACCTGCTAATGTGGTGCTGCAATCCTGCTCCATTAGGAAGTTTCTATTCCTAGGAGGCACAGCAGATAATTCTCGAGACACTTGGACAACCCAAGAAAAGTAAGCTATGATCATGCTGCCTGCAAGGAGGAAATGGAAATGTCCCGCCACAGCAGCGCAGCAGAAAGAGAGGGGTTAGGTTTTCAGGGACAGCAAGCACAAGAGAGCCAGGTGAGCACAGGCTGGGAGACCCCACCAGCCCTGTGACCACCCTGCCCTCACGCTGTGAGGCCTTGCCCTGTGCTTCAGCCACGGGACAAGACACTCTGTAAAGGCTCACCTGTGCGCTGGTCAGGAGAGAAACCAGGGATGTGGGCACAATCCCAGAGCCAGATTCAGCTCTGGGAGGAAAGCAGCACAATCCACAACACTGCAGGAACCACAGGTACTTCTCCATGTTCCACAAAAAATGGAATATGGGGAACACAAGCATTTTCCATCTTGTTAAAAAGGGTTCCTAGTTTAAAATGTCATAGAAGCATTTGATTTTATTAAAACTACTCTGAACTTTCATGGGAATTACACTCTTTGCACTACAGAAGCTCCCTGTTTATAGAAAGAATTACAATCAATGAACTCAACACTCAATCCTTTTTTATATCTGAAATTTAAGCAGGAATAGAATACAGAATAGCCAGCTGGAAGGGACCTCCACAGATTTCCTGGTTCCACTGTTCAACCCAATCAGGGCTGGCCCATGACACAGCATGTTGGGCATTGTCCAAATGCCTCAGACACAGACAAGCCTGAAGCACCAATCTCCTCCCTGGGAAGCCTGGGGCAGGTGTGACCCTCTCGTAAGGAAATGCTCCCTCTTGTCCAGCCTAAGCCTCCCCAGATGAAGCTTGGAGCCGTTCCCTGGTGTCCTGCCCTTGATCCCAGGGAGAATACCTACAGAGGGAGTATCCCCTCTCATGAACATCTGGCTCTGCTGTGTATAATAGTCCCAGGATGGGGTTCCGTGCCGTCCCACGCTGCTCCCGCCTGGATGAGGTTTGCCCTCTCAATGCAGGGCACATGCTCGCTCCAGCCGAGCTGCTGCCGCCCAGCACCCGGTCCCTGTGGTCCCTTTCTGCAGGGCTGCGCTCCGCCCGCTCCTGTTCCCCGCAGCATTCCCCCTTGTGAGCCGGTGTGTTTCCGTTAGTGGGCACGGCTCAGCTCCGCTCGGTGCCGCTCGGGCCGGCGCTGCCCCGCTCCTGTCCCCGCTCAGCCCTGTTCCCGCAGCATTCCCCCTTGTGAGCCGGTGTGTTTCCGTTAGTGGGCACGGCTCAGCTCCGCTCGGTCCCGCTCCCCTCCCCGTGCCCGGCGCAACCCCGAGGGTGTGGCCGCCCCGGGGCGTGGCCAGAGCGGGCCGCA
>NW_005054669.1:120803-122799 GCF_000277835.1 Geospiza fortis | reverse complement strand
CCGAGAGCTGCTCGTTCCGGTAAGCAGGCAGTGACATCCCCGGCGCACAGCCAGCCTGCCCCTCCCTGCACTGTCTGCACAGCTCCACCTCTGCTGCAGCGAGTGCATTGCTCATGGATGGTAAAACTATCTTAAAAATAAATAAATAAACAAATAAAAAGCGAGGCCATTACATTTCAAAACCTATACCCGGAGCACAGCACTCGGAGCAGGCAGGAAAGGATGTCACACATAGGAAGTATCAGAGCAGAGGCAGAACACGCTGTCTCAATCATGTGTGTGCACCCATTCCTCTCCAGATTATCATGTCTCATTGTTTCCACGGTGCCAGCTCATCCCACATCCAGCAGACACTGCCATAATAAAACATCGGGATTGCATCACTGGGAAAAGGTCGGCAAACGCTTTTTCCACAGAGTAACACCATCTCCCAGAGAGCGGTAGTGAGTAAGAGCCTGTTAACACACTGCACAGACAGGAACAACCAGTGTGGACTGAGTAAAAAGGGCACTCTGCTCTGGGACGCTCAGCACAGCTGTTACACCAAATAAACCACAGGTCAGGACATCTGCAGTGCCAGAGTTTACTCCAGAGAGCAGATCAGCCCAAATGATTATGACAGCAAAGAGAGTCTGCTGTCATGCAGTTCAGGCAACAAAAGCCTCTCCACAAGCTGGGGGCTGACTGAGACATAAATTCACATGTGAAATCCAGAGACACAGCAGGATTGCACTGCAGGGTCAGCTGTAGCTGAGGCTGCTCCCAGCCAGACACACGTCTGTGCTGAGCGAAGGCTCCAGCAGCAGCAGCAGCCCTGAGCTCACCCAGATCAGCCAGCGATAATGTGTTCTGGGGCCCCAACGCCCATCCCTCAGCCTCTGGTGGCACAGCAGAGCTCTGACCTCCACAGTGGCAACCTGAAGCCATAAGACAATCATTTAGCCACGCCGAAACGTCAATTAATTTCGTTCGTCTGTTGAGAACGTACTGAAATCCAAAGAAAACACTAGAGCCTCCCAAATGTTACTTGTGGTGTAGGAGAGCATAGAAAACCCTGTGTCTCTTTGTGTCAAAATGATCAGCACTAAATAAAACATTGAAAAGACAACACAAACAAACCAGCTTTGTTCTCCACCATGTGCCCCTTCAGTGCAGAGCAAGAGATAAAGCACTTCAGATATGGAATATATTGTGAAGGACACAGCCAGACATTCACACTTCTTTAAAAACAGAGAAAAAGGAAACTTTTTTTCCTGTTAAAGTTACATTTGTAACCAATCTGCAGAGTCACACCAGAACAGGCACATCCTGAGCACACCAAGCCAACGTTTGGCTCACATTAAACCAAACCATGACAGCCCTCAGCAAGCAAAGGTGAAGAACGGCAGGGAATCCCTGACCGTACTCTGACCTCCAAATTTACATCAGAACAAATTACTCTCTCACCACCCCCAGGGTTCGCACTGCCCTTTTCGAAGTGGTGGACAAAGCAGACAAACCCCTGTGCTCAGTCCGAGCTGGCTGAGAAAAGCCCCATCAGCACTTGTGCTGCAGCACGCTGTGTGGCTGTCAGCACCTGCCAGGGCTGCACAGCCTGCCCAGCCAGGGGAGAGGCACCGTGCCAGCACAGAGCAGAAACCAGTTCGTGCAGACAGCCCCCAGGAAGAAAAACAGAGCCCAGCAACGAGCGGAAAAAAGGAGAGGTCCCAAACAGCACGATCTAATCTCCTTGTGCCTTGACACAGCACGCTGCCAGCACAGGCACTGAGGGCGGGCAGGGCAGCACAGGCCGAGGAACAAGGCTGTGAGAGCTGACTGCGCTGCATCCTGCCTGCAGACCACAAAGTAAAGTGAGCTTTCAAAGCTGAGGAGCCCGGGGAACCGGCTCAAGCACCTGGCCACCTCGGCAGCAGGTACACCCACTCCCCAGAGAACACCCAGAGCTGTCCAGTCACTGCTCCTCAGCGCTCCCAGAAAGATCGGTGAATCTTTCACC
>NW_005054669.1:119482-119624 GCF_000277835.1 Geospiza fortis | reverse complement strand
CGCCCCCCGGTCCGGTCCGGTCCCCGCCGACCGAGGCCGCCGCGGCCGCAATGGGCGCCTACTTGTCGCAGCCCAACACGGTGAAGAGCTCCGGGGACGGCGCCGGGCTCGGGCCGCGCCCGCTGCAGCTCGGGGTCAGCGC
>NW_005054669.1:116848-119326 GCF_000277835.1 Geospiza fortis | reverse complement strand
CAGGGGCACTTTGCCTCTACCGGCGCCGCCCCAGCCCTTCCCGAATCCCGCACGGCAGCCGCGTGTTCTGGCTTCTGCGTGGGGAGTCTCCCCGTGCGCTGGGGAACACGTGCGGCGGGGTGCGTCCCTGCGAGAAATGAGGAATTCGGAGTAAAAAACGAAGGGAAGGAGCGTTTGAGTGAAAGCAGGTGGGAAATTCTCAGGGGAAATGCCTGGTTTTCTCCCCTGAAATGAAGTGTTGGTGCCTTGCTGTGCTTCCTCCCCGTTTTTATTTATTTATAGGGAAATCTGTAGGAAGAATTCTCGTGGCTGCTCTCAGTCTCCTGTTGCCAATCCTGGCTTTGCTGGGCTCGTTGTGTGCAGATGAGCTGCCCCAGACCCACACCTGGCTGAGGTTCCAGGTGTTTGCCCACGTCTCCCCAGTGTAGGAGGCTGCAGGAACTGCCCTTAAGGCTCTTGGTTGGTGTGAGGGCACTGTGGGGCTGCCGGCCCTGCAGGTCTGTGAGCTTCAGACCCTCTGTGAGTACCAGTAATGTGCTGCTTTGTTTTCCCTTTGGGGCAGCCAGCTGACAGCTGAATTCAGTGAGGATTAATCCCTGCAGCCACCCCAGGTGCATCTCTCAGTGTTTGCTTCATAGCCCTGTGGCTGCTTTGGAGAGGATGTTCGTTCAGGCTGTCAGACATTGAATTTTTGCTGATCTAGGTCTCTAAGCCATTTTGTCAGACATTTCACTGCTTCTTGGAGTGCAACAGCAGTCACACAGGTGACAAATCAGTGACCAGAGGTGCTTCTTCCTCTCTGTGTGTGCAGCCCTGGGCTCTGCTTCTCGGGTAGAAGGTGCAGAACTGGAGCTGAGATGTACACTGAGGTGCCTGTGCTCCTGAGATTCCCTCAGAGGATGTGTGTGGAACTGGCTGGCAGGGTCTGAGTGCTCCTTGCCAGTGGCACAGGGACACTGCTGGGGTACTGAGTGTGACCTCCAAGGGATTAACGTGTGTGTAAGCAGCTCTGGCACCCCTCTGCACAGAGCTGGGATGTCTCAGGGACCCAGCACCCCTCTGCACAGAGCTGGGGTGTGTGGGGGACCCAGCACCCCTCTGCACAGAGCTGGGGTGTCTCAGGGAGCCGGGCTGGGATGAGGGAGAGCAGAGTGACCCTGGTTTATGGTGTGGTGGGGTCACTCAGCCCTCCCCTAGCAGGGACAGGACTCTGCCTTCACTTCCCTGGGGCAGTCCCTGGTACCTGAGCAGAGGCTGGGCGAGGCCCCCAGCTGCAGGTGTGGGTTCTGCACTACCCAGCACCTCTGGTTTATCCCTGCTGGCACAGGCAGCACTGAGGCCATCAGTGTGGATGTGGTTTAGTTGGGTTATCCCAAGAAACAAGCAGATGGCAGGAGCTGAACTGCTGCCGATTGCTTCTGAGCCTGAGAGAAATGGGATTTCTGGGAGAGAAATGTGTGTTTTACACACAGCTGAGCAGTCAGTTTTCTTGCATTCCAGCACTCTGTGTTCTGCTGTCTTACCTTGTTTTGTTTTGTCGTTCTCTTCCTGTTCAAAAGTTGCACTTTTGCTCTTCTACAAGGCTTGGAGAAAGCCCTGAGCAAATGTTTGTGCTTATTGCTGTGGTTCTGTGTGTGTTGGTGGGGCCAGTCAGAGCGTGCACCTGGTAAGACACAGGACTTTTGGGTGTAAAGGAGCTTTTTGTCACCTTGTCCTTGGGTTTTAGGGGCCTTCAAGTGAGGTGGGCATACAGGGCTCTGAAGAAACACTCTAGCTTAGTCCAGAGAGGTTCCTTTGGGAGTAAGGAAATGTCTGGGGCAGATGAGGGACCCCAAGGATAAGGATACAAAACCAAATTGTGTTAGGTACTAGGAGCAACAAAGAAAAGGGCTGAAGTCAGTTTTATGATCCAGAGGAGTGCTCTGGGATACAGTGGGAGGCACAGGATGTGCTTGGCTGGGGCTTCTCCAAACTCTGCGCCTGCTTTGGCTGTTCCCCCCCAGTGAGACACCAACGGCCCCACTTTGCAGCTTCACTCCTTTCCCAGGCTTAGGGCAAAAGCCCTTGCTGCAAAAACTGAAAGAGTTTGGTTCAAAATGTGGAGATGTGTTAAAGGAGCGCTCAGGTTAATTTATTAATTTACTTGCTCATTTCAGCTGAATTGGGTGTTTGATGTTTCTGACAGTTTTTCACCACTGTTCCAGTAACCACTCAGGCAGCTGGGGAGAGTGGGGGATCTCAGGGTGGCCGGAGCTGACTTTGGGAACCTCTGTGAGCTCTTTGAGCACACGGGATGACAGTGAGAGGGCAGTCCCTGCAGCTCCCTGGTCAGGGCTGGGTGCTCTGGCAGCACCTGGAGGCTTCAGAGCTGCGCTGGTGGCCTTGGCAGTGCCAGGACGTGGCTGTGCCCCCGGGCAGGGCCCGCAGCCCCGGTGCTGGAGCCGGACCGGGGCAAGGCCCGCAGTCCCGGTGCTGGAG
>NW_005054669.1:100211-116587 GCF_000277835.1 Geospiza fortis | reverse complement strand
AGCCCCGGGGCTGGAGCCGGGAGTGGGGCAGAGCCGCCCGCAGCCCCGGTGCTGGGACCTGCTGCCCCCCTGCCCGTGTGCCAGCCCTGCCCCAGCCCTGCCCGTGTGCCCTCGGGTGGGGCTCTGTGAGGGGACAGATCAGGACAGGCCCCGAGGGGCTCAGCAAGGGAAGCACGGACTGGTTTTGGTGCCACTGCTGGGTTTCCTCCGCAGCAGTAGCATTTGCATCTCTTTAATTACACTGCTGTTTGGTCACCTGGGGCTTATCCCAGTTACTGTGTTGGGGGTTCCCTGTCTGTCTCACTGGCTTCTGTGATTGCTCACAAGGTGAGCACTAAAATGCTGCTTCTTGGTTTATCTCTGTTTTCATTTGCTCTCCAGTGAGGGTTGGGGAAATTTCCTGCATTGCCGTTCAGTCATTACTCGTTTTGAGCTCAGATGGTCACTTGCCTGTTCAGAAGCTCTTTTCATCCCAGTGCCAGCAGTTCCATTGCAAAGAGTGCTGCATAAACCCTGAACCTCACTGTTCCTGTTTCCTGAGCAAGGAACAAAGTTCTCTTTTTACAGAAAACTGCAGCTCTGGAGAGTGAAGAGACCTTATCCAAGGAGTCATACCTAAAAAAGCAGTAGAGCTCAGTGGTTGGTGGGCTGTGAGCTAGTTGTGTGTGTGTGTGTAAATTTTGGAATGTTGCTGGCAGCATGGACACATCCAGATATTTGGGACTGCTGTCTTGGAGTGAGCCCAGTGTTTTGGGGCAATTGTAGCACATTGAAGGTGATGAACTACAGAAAAGATCACATTGTTGAACGTATTACGGGATACATGTTCTTCCTGACCGCAGGAGTGTGGGATGTGTCAGGTGGGGAGGGCTGGATTGAAGGAATGTCTGGGGGTTGGCTGGGCAGGGGAAGGGCCTAGGAGAAGGGTTCAGCCTGGCCATCTGTTCCAGGCTCTGCATTGCAATAGCCAAGGTGGGTTTGCCTGCCATAGGGAAGGAGATCAGGCTGTAAAAATCACAGGGGTGCCTTCCTCAAAGCTGGCTGCTCCACAGAGCCCTTATGGAGAGAAGGGCTGTTCTCTGTCCATGGCTTGTGGGATTGTTGAGCCTTGAGCTTTGCCCAGAGATGGGAATGGCGCTGGGCAAGGGTCTGGAGCACATGGCTGAGGGAGCTGGGGAAGGTTCAGCCTGGGGAAAAGGAGGATCAGGGGGACCTTCTCACTCTCTGCAGCTCCTTGACGGGAGGGTGCAGCCAGGTGGGGATCATGGACAGCAGAAGGGGAAGCAGTCTCAAGCTGTGCCAGGGCAGGTTCAGGTTGACTGTTGTGAGCAATTTCTTCATGGAAAGGTTTGTCCAGCCCTGGCACAGGCTGGCCAGGCAGGGGTGGAGTCACCATCCCTAGAGGGGTTTAAAAGCAGTGTGGATGTGGCACTTTGGGGGTGTGGGACAGCACTTTGGGTTGGCAGTGCTGGGGCAATGGTTGGGCTCAGAGGGCCTTTCCAACCCAAACAAATTTGTGTTGCTATGATTTTCTGTGGGTCTAATGCAATCCCTGTTGTTTCAGACCTTTGCTCTCTCTTTCAGGATGCCCACAACTGCATCCCTGAGCTGGACAGTGAGACAGCCATGTTCTCTGTCTACGATGGACATGGAGGTAACTGCATCCACTCTGCTCTGTCTGTCCTTCAGTGGGACCCCTGGGGCATCCATCTGTTGTTAGGAATTCTGCTCCTTGATAGAAGCATTTTCTTTCATAGATACCATCAACAGAAGTTCTGAACTCTTAGAGGTCCTGGGAGGAAGGTGAGGGTTTGATCTGAAATTGAAATCAGATTTGTATTCCATCTTTTATACCTTTTGAGAATGGCTGGTTTTGTGGTGAATAAGCTGGGCAGGAGAGTCACAGAAGAAAAAGTGGTAAGAAAAATCACCTGAGATTGACTCTAGGCCGTGTGTTCTAGTGGATGCCCGAGAAAAGAGTGAAAATCAAAACAGGTAGATCCATTCCCTGTAAGGGTTCCTTAACTGGAGATTGCAGCCATTCCATCCTGGAGACGTGGTGGAGTCTTCTGGATGAGCTAACTCTTCACAAATTTATCTAATTGCATTTTGAGAAGGTTTCTATTGTTTGGTGATTGTTTACACTGTGCATTTCGCATAGAATCATTATTTGAAAAAGATATGGTTAAATCTGCTGCCTGATAATTTCACTGCAGTATCCATGACACAAAGAATGACTGAATACTTTTACTTTTGAACTCCATATCTTTTTTTTTCCAGTCAAGAGGAGTCCAAAGCTTCTCTCTGCTTGTATGACTGAATATTTCTATTAAATATTATTGCTAATATTATTACAGAATTTGCTCTGCCAGTATAATGTAAGAGCTCAAGATCCTGCTGTTAAATCTTGCAACTTATTTTAATTTTGATAATCCTGAGTGATCCATCATGGTTTACTGACCTCTTTTCCTGTTGATTTATGTAGATGTTTAACAACATAGCTTTTCAAGGAGCTCTCCCAGTGGCCATCCCCCATTCTGAAACCTGCTCCTATCTGTCCTCCCTGCTTTTCTTGTGGCAGCTTAGTATGGAAAACGTTTGATGGTTTATTTGAAGGCTCTTTAAAAAACCTGTGTGCAGAACTGAACTGCTTGTTTCCTCCTGTTCATTGGCTCTGTAACAGTGTCCAGTTTGTGACTGTCACTGCTGCCAATGTAGCAAGTAGCTCTTCCAAAGAGGTCCTCCCACTCTGAAGAATGTGTTTCATATCCTGAAATTACTTTTTTCCTGAACTTCATCTTAGAGTGTGCAGAGACCCATGTGGAGCAGTCACTGGTATCCTGAAGGTTCTCTTTGAGAACATGGGGATGATGAATTGGTGCTGAGAGGCAGGGAATGACAAGGAAATGGGATGTAGGGATCAGGAGCCACTCACCTCAGAAACTCTGTGTGTGTATGTCAGGCAAAACTAAAGATAAGGAGCATCTATCAGAAATGGGTCAAGACTGAAGAGTATCAAACCATCTGCTCTCCTCTGAGCTCAGTGTGTTGGTTTCTCAGCTGCCAAGGTCTCACACCATGTGTTGGGTTTTAGAGAGGCTTTGGACACTCATGATATTCCTGTTAGTAGAGGACAAGTATTGTGTTTGGGGTTCTTAAATACAATAGGGGAGATCTGAGATAGACATGGGATGGCAAAGCACTGGCATGAGTTTCTAACTCATGTTTTAGCTTTCTAGTGATTGAATCTCTGCAGCTTTCCCTGGACAAACCGTATCAGGAAGGACATGGATATAGTTGAATCTGAATTACAAGAACAGCTTTTGCCCATCCCCTACTATTGTGTGATTTTATTGATGCATTAGTTCTTAAGTTTGAAGCAATTTCTCAGGTCTCTCCTGTGTAAGAGTAAGGTTTTGGGTGGGAACCTTGCTAAGCTTTGTTAGCTGGCAGAACAGAAACTGAATTTAACTTCTCTTATACACCTTGCTCATCTCTCAGCCTGAAACACTCCAGTAAGCTTCCTGCTCCAGATAGGTTGGGAAAGGTTTTTATTACTGTCTTATTTGGGAAAGGATGAGTTTGGGGTTTTTTTTACATATTAGCATTTTCCATTTCATTGATCAGTTTTTCTCTTATGTTTCCCTCTTGTGGACAAGGCTTCCAGTGTTTGAAAGATGCTGCTGGGTCAGTTTTTTGCCTTCCCCAGCTCCTTTTTGATGTGCTCTGGCCTCCCTGCCCCCAGATTCTGGAGGATGATATTTGGGCAGTGTGCCCCTTGAGTGAGGGGCAGGGAGTGTTTGCTCAGTCCCTATGGCTGTCTACTTGTGCTTTAGCCTTTATTTTAATAATGTGACTTCACTGATATGTATCTTGCGTTGCTTGTCTGTCCTGAGGTTTATTTCTCTCTCTTTGCTATTTGCCTTTTCACTATTTTTAAAAAATTATTATTATTGTTTTAACTTCTCTGGACTCAAGGGCTTCCTGCCTTTTACTCTTCCAGTCCATTCCCCAGTTCCCTGAGAGGTGGGCAAGTGGCTGGGTGGTGCTGGGGTTAAACCACAGCAATCTTTTCTTGGCACCCACCATGGGGCTGGAAGGGTTGGAGCAGCAACGGACAGAGGAAGCCAGAGGGGTTTGTGTCTGTCAGCAGCTGCAGGTCACAGTGCTGGTTTGGTGTTCCCAAGAGTCAGAGGGGTTTGTGTCTGTCAGCAGCTGCAGGTCACAGTGCTGGTTTGGTGTTCCCAAGATCACTTTACCTGAGCCACACCACACTCTGTTCTGTGCTGTACCTGTTGCTCCTGCTGGTGTTGGCTCCTGCCCTTTGCTGGGCCCTGCAGTGATGAGTGGTGTTTGACCAAGAGGTCTGTTATTCAAACACTGACCTTGAGCCTCAGCTGCCACTTGGGCTCTGCACTGAGGACATCACTGTCCTTCAGCTTCCATCTCACGGAGAAAAATAACATTTTTTCACCTCCCTCCAAGAGGTGTTTTTGGAGAAAACATAGAATGGCCAAGGCCTCACAACCCTCACAGGCAAGACTTTCTGCCTAATATCCCATCTAGCACTGCCCTCTGTCAGTGTGGAGCCATTTCCCCTTGTCCTGTCACTCTAGGCCCTTGTCAGAGGTCCTCTCCAGTGTCCCCAGGTCAGAGCCAGTCTCTCTGTTCCCTGTACCATGGAATGCTTTGCAGCACTGTGTAACAGTGGCCGTTTGGCTGTTTCTGTTCTGTGAATGGCCACTTGATCCCGTGTCTTTCTCCCAAATCTCCCCACTTCTCTGCTTCCCACTATGTTCCCTTTGCTAAACTGATGGCTGGCTGCTGCTTTCCTCTCACTTCCCTTGCTCCCCATTCCCTCACAGAGCCTTGCTCCTGCCTGCACAGCTTTTCCTGATGCCCAGCTACCCACACAGTCTCTGCTGGACTCAGAGAAGGGCAGGAAGTGGGGATGTGCAGCAGGAAGATCAAGAGTTGTGTCTGGTCCATCCTGTGAAAAACCCTCCTGTAGCCCAAAGGAGAGGAGCCCACATGGTTCTCATACCTACAGGAAAGCCCCAGGTGCAGGCAGGTTCTGCCTTGCTGTGCCCTGCCACCCACCCTGCTACTTCTTTGTCCTGTGACAGGGAATGGTTGGTCCAGCACAGCGTCAGGATGTTCCTGGACCCTGCAGTAGGACCCTCCACCTGCCTGCAGCTTGCCCTGCTCCTCTCCCTCCTCCTGTGCAGTCATTTCATTTGTTTCTCAGTTTCTGGCTCTAATTTTTGTGAGGTGTGACCCACGTCCACATTCCTGTGTCCTACACTGTTCTTTGCTCATGTAAAAACCACAATGACTAGTGTGGTCTCTTACAACTCACACTACTCTTTCTTGCCCTGTTCAAGATAAACTACAGAAATTCATCATCCCTCAATATTTACTCTTCCTTCTCTCTTAATAGCACCTTCAGGATCTAAACAAATGCCCCCCATGCCCTATTCCATACCTGACACCATTACTTACCAAGCTGGGGGAGTTCCTGGCTTTTAAAAACCTCTCAGCTGCTCTAGGATGAGCACTTGACTGGAGCTGTCTCTCAGCACTGTTATCCCCTGTGCTCTCAGCGCAGTGTTCTGGCTGCTGTTTGTCTTGCTGTGCTCTTTCCTGTACCAAGTGACTGTCCTATCTCCTGAGAGGTTCATCTCAGTCTCTGGGATCTCATTGCCCTTGGTCTGGAGCACACACTAGGAGAGAGAACACCTTTTGTGTGCTCACTGCACACTGGTAATGCTCCCATAGAACCTGCAGTGAGCAAAAGCTTCCTGTTCCTTCTGCTTTCACTGACGTGTGCAATTAAAGATTTCTAGGTAGGCTGCACCTAAAGAGTCAGCCTAAGCTCCCTCTCAGGAAGTCCACAGCATTGGCCAGACCTGGTGGTTTGGAGCTCTGAGGTGTGCCAGGGCCATCTGCACATCCCACTGGGGAGGTGTCAGCAGGATCCCCACACTCAGCTGCTGTGTCACTGCTCTGTGTCTGGAGCAGCTCTGGCTTCTGTCCCAGGATTTACCTCAGGAGTTCAGCTGCTCAAGAGCAGCTTCTGTCTGGAAGGAGCAGCCTCTTTAAATAGTTTCTGCTCTTTTTCAGGAGAAGAAGTTGCCCTGTACTGTGCCAAGTACCTCCCTGAGATCATCAAAGACCAGAAGGCCTACAAGGAAGGCAAATTGCAAAAGGTGAGGAGCCAACACAGAGGAAAGCCCTTGTGTTTGTCCAGGGAGCTGATGGAGTCTCTATTCTTGGAGCTGTCCAGAGCCTGTCTGGGCAGAGTCCTGGGTGTCCCTGCTGGAGCCAGGAGTTGGATCAGGAGAAGCCTGTGGGTCCCTGCCAGCTGCAGCCGTGCTGTGATTAGTTACAGTGTGCAAGCTGGAAGAGACTGGATTGCACAGCATGGCAGGCAGGCATCCTGTGGGGAAGGGGCAGCTGCCCACTCATGTCTTTGTTCACACACAGGCCCTGGAAGATGCATTCTTGGCCATTGATGCCAAGCTCACCACAGAGGAGGTGATTAAGGAGCTCTCTCAAATGGCTGGGCGGCCACAGGACGATGAAGATGAGAAGGAGAAGGTTGCTGATGAAGATGATGGTAAGTCAGATGCCAGTGCACAGACAAGGCTGCAGCTCCAGGACAGGGATGTAGAGCAGCAGGGTCGAGTCTCCTTGGGCACAAGGGTTTTCTGTCCCAGTTTCTCAGTTAAATTTTGGCTGACTTGAGCTACTGCCCCTTAGCATTGTCCGTGGCTATGGGGGGAACCTTTATCCATTTGCAAGCTTAATGCTATGGACAACAGAACAGCCTGTCCCCATTTTCTGTAGAGCTTCCTCCATGGGTTGCAGGGTTCCAGGGTATGTCAGGAATTCTGAGCTGGACTCAGATGTGGAAGGGAAATGATGTGGTGTGCAGTGCTCAGCTCCCCCTGGCCAGTGGCAGCCACCAAGTGCACACAGGACTGAAGCAGAGCCTGGTCTTTTCAGCAGTTCTTCTTCCCACAAAGAAGCAAGTGTTCCACCAGCAAGTGGCTCCCAGCCCAGGAGGTGCTTCCTGGGGTGGAATCCTGTGCTACTCTCACCAAGTACCTTGTGACCAGCCTTGAGACAGATGCAAGGTGATCCTGTCACCTGGAACAATATGTCAGTCTGGAAATGCTGAAATTGTTGGTGTTTTTTCTACAGCTGACAGGAAGTGGGTGGGTGGGTTTTCTTTCTTTTTGTAAAGTATTTTCAGGAGCATTTGGGATATCTGTATTTGTTTTTCTTTTGGGATTAAATAGCAAAGCCAACTATATGCAAGGGCATGTCAGTAGGGAGCAGTGGTGTTTGGCCCATGGTCAGTGGGGAAAGTCATCCCACTTTCTGTCTGGTCCCACTTGGGAGATGGCCAGAGCTGTGCTCTCACCTGTTGTACCTGTCCAAATGACAGCTGGTGGGGATCCCTGGAGTGTTTCAGCTGTTCTCTTATTCCTAGCTGCAGCATTAATGACCAAACCTGCACACAGCAGTGGTGGCTCTGCTTCCCTGCAGCTCCCAAGGAGCTTGTGCTTGGGCAAGTGAGGCTCTGCCCCTGGGCACTGACCTGATGTGCACACTGTGCTCCCACCAGCCCCCATGCTGATGTAAACACTCTGTGGTGCTGTCAGTGGGTCAGGAAGCACAGCTCTGGGGCACTGGGGGCACTGGCAGGCTGTGCTGTGCTCAGAACTGTTCCCATCCTGCTCACCTGGAGCTGTGGGAGGGCACAGCCTGGCTGTGTGCTCAGAGTCAGCCTGGGCAGCACTGCTGGGACTCTGCCAGCAGCAGCCTCAGCTGGGGCAGCTCAGCACAGGAGCCAGCGTGCTGGGGGTCCTGCTCTCTCACCCTCTCTGTCCTTATCCCCTCCCTCTTCATTTGCAGTGGATAATGAGGAAGCTGCTCTCCTGCACGAAGAAGCCACAATGACCATCGAGGAGCTTCTCACACGTTATGGACAAAACTGCACCAAGAACCTCAAAGCCAAGTCTGTAGCTGCAGCTGGGGATAGCGCTGTGGAGGGGACAGGCAAGCAGCATGATGGGGAGTCAAATATGAATGGAGAGGCTGACCCAGGGGAGCTTCCCGACCACAAGGAGAGGAAGAACGGGAAGCCAGACGAAGAAATCACGGGTATTTCCTCCACCTCAGACAAAGCCAGCGCTGGAGGCAACAGCCCTGCTCTGCAGAAGCCTGAACTAGGCAAAGGTGACGAGGCCGTCACCTCTTCCACTGGGGAGGCCGGGCCCTCCTGCTCCTCCACGGGAAAGCCCCAGCGCACAACCAAATCCAAATTTTTTGAGGACAGTGAGGATGAGTCAGATGAGGTTGAGGAAGAGGAGGAAGACAGTGAGGTAGGAAACAGCACTGGAACAGAGTGGCCTTCTGGCTGGGCAGAATGCATTGCTTATGGTGGTGCTTGAGACGAGCCTCTGGCTCATCCTAGGTGTGTTCCTAGGAGCAGGTGTTTCAGGCTGATCCTTTGAGGCCATCCCATGGGAATGTTTGGGATTTTTGAGCTAACCCCGATGGACACACCCTCATCCTGCAGCAGCCATAGCTGATAGTCCCTGGTCCTGCTGCATGCACCATCCCTTCATCCACTGCTGTAGTGATACCAGCTGCTCTGGTTGTAGCCATCAAGTGTGGGGGACACGTGGCAGGTCACCTCACATGTCTGGGGGAACTGACCATTGGTCCCCAGGATGGAGGGACCAGCGGGGGGACAGCACCAAGGGGCCTGTGTGACTCCTGTGGTATCTCTCCTTTCTTGTAGGAATGTAGTGAGGATGAGGACGGTTACAGCAGTGAAGAGGCAGAGAATGAAGATGATGAAGATGACACTGAAGAAGCAGAGGAAGATGAGGATGAAGAGGAGGAAATGTTGTTACCGGGCATGGAGGGGAAAGAGGAGGTGCAGACCCTGGTTTTGTGTTCTGCAGCTTAGTATGGAGCTGGGGGGCACTTCGGAGACTCAGCTAGGGGTTGTTCCTATTCAGGTGGGGACAGAACACCCTGTGCACTCTCCTGGGGCTGAGGGAGCTGCTGACAGCCTGGGTTTGTGCAGAAGCTGAGGGATGGGCCTGGATCTGGATGGCAGGTTGAGATCAGAGGCTGATCCTGCTGCTGGGTGTGAGGTGCTTGGAAAGCACTGTGGAGGGAGAGCATGGGCAAGAGCAGGAGGGCTCTGCTGGCACCACAGCTCCAGGGCACAGCACGACTCCTCCGTGGGCAAGGCTCTTCAACCCATGATGGTGCAGTCAGGCAGGCCCAGGGGGTCAGGAAAAGGAGACGTGGCTTCCAAAGGTGCCAATTTCTCCCTTTGGGGAAATGTCCTGACCTGAAGTGAGGATGTGCTCAAGCTGGGCTGGGGTTGGAATTAGCACATCAGAGCAGAGGGTACAAACCTGTGGAACGCCACAGAATCCTGACCCAGCACGCTGTATGGGACTGGGATGGAGGTGTTACCTACCCCTGCCCCTCGGTGAACACACTCCCGGTGTTTCCCACTTCCCTCGGGCCTTCTCCACTGCTCCATGTGTGCTTACCCTGGGATCTGGGACACTGCTGGGGCTGGGCAGCTGGTGCTGGTGTCCTTTATGACCTGACAGGGAGCTAGAGAAGGAAATCTCACCAGAATTGTGTCCTGCAGCCTGGCTCAGACAGCGGGACCACGGCCGTGGTGGCGCTCATCCGGGGCAAGCAGCTGATCGTGGCCAACGCGGGCGACTCGCGCTGCGTCGTGTCCGAGGGCGGCAAGGCCGTGGACATGTCCTATGACCACAAGCCAGAGGACGAGGTGGAGCTGGCCAGGATAAAGAATGCTGGTGGCAAGGTCACCATGGACGGGAGGGTGAACGGCGGCCTCAACCTCTCCAGGGCCATCGGTGAGCAGGGAGGGGGGTGGTGGCAAGGCTGGCCTCAGGAGAGCCACGCTGACAGCACTGCCAGCCTCTGAGGCTGTGGAACAATTTTTAATGAGATGAGTGAAACCTCTTCAGTGTTTGATGGGAGATTTCAGTCTAATTGGAGAAAACAGCCGTGAAGCAGTTGGACACCAGTGGAAAGCAGCATCTGACACATCCCAGGCTGCTGTGCCAGCAGCTGAGTTGTCAGAAACCACCTCATGTCAAGTGTCCCAAAACCAGACTGCTGCTTCTGGAACAGGACTTTTCCTGCTTACTCGGTTATTGAGGAATCTTGGTGTGTTGCTTCCTGGGGACCTGGCTTCATGGCAGTTTGAGCCCATTTATTTGTCTGAGTGTGTACAGAAGGACACAAACCAAAACTAGTTGTTTATCTAGGGAGACACTGGCACTCCCACCTGCTATTTTGTGGTGGCCCTGGATGTCCCTTCATAGGATGATAGCTGATAAGCTGCTAGTCAGAGCTGAGGGCCAGTTTTCTCAAGGGAACTTTGAATCATACAATGAACCCTGGAATGGTTTGGGTGGGAACAGGGACCTTAAAGCTCAACCAGTTCCAGCCACAGCCATGGGCAAGGACACCTTCATTAGAGCAGGTTGTTCCAGGCCCCATCCAGCCTGGCCTTACACGCTTCCAGGGATGGGGCAGCCCCAGCCTCTCCAGAGGTGACAGTGCTGTGTGCTGTTGGCCCCAGGAGGCGGGGAAGGGGCACTTGGTTTGGAGTAAAGACAGGCTGAGCTGGCCAAGACCCCTCTTCCCTGGGCTTGCCAGAGCTTACACCTGGAACCTGCAATGGTTCCTCTGCTTGGTGGCCCACAGCCTGATCCCAGGTTGTGGGAGCACCCACTGGTCCCACTGGGAATGCCCTGTGGCAGGGCACAGCACTGCCTGTGCCCAGACATCTTCCTCCCCACCACAGGGGATCACTTCTACAAGCGGAACAAGAACCTCCCTCCAGAAGAGCAGATGATCTCTGCCTTGCCTGACATCAAAGTGCTGACAATAAACGATGACCATGACTTCATGGTCATTGCCTGTGATGGAATCTGGTGAGTGCTGAGGGAGCTGTTGTGCCTGGAGGCATCACTGCTCCAGCCTTCCTCCAGAGCTGAGCCTGAGCAAGGCCTGTTGGACACTGTGGCATGTGTGCTCCCTTTGCCTGCCTTCCTGACCCCTCTGCTCTGCAGGAACGTGATGAGCAGCCAGGAAGTGGTGGATTTCATCCAGTCGAAGATCACCCAGAAGGATGAGAATGGAGTCCTGCGGCCACTCTCCTCCATTGTAGAAGAGGTAAGGGGGGGATCTCTGCTGTCCCTTCAGCGCCGTGGCATCCCTGCTGTGTGCTGGCTCTGCCCTCCCGCTCCCTCAGATGGGTTCCCTGGGCACTCCAGCCAGTGTCTGACCCCAGGGGTGCTGTCCAGCCCAAGGAGTTTCTGCCCACATTCACAAACCTGGGGCAGCTGAGGCCATCTCTGCCCCTTGTCCGGTGGGAACAGCATTTGACTCCTCCTGCACAGGTCTGGCCTGGCAGCCCCTGACCACTGTCAGATGCTGGAGCGGGCCCAGTGCCTCAGGGTGGTGTCCCAGTGTGTGTCTGCTCTCTTGTGCTGACTTGCCCTGTCCCTCCCCAGCTGCTGGATCAGTGCTTGGCTCCAGACACCTCAGGGGACGGCACCGGCTGCGATAACATGACCTGCATCATTATCAGCTTCAAACCCCGCAACACACACCCACCTGCTGAGAGTGGGAAGCGAAAACTGGGGGAGGCAGCAGCACCAGCAGAGGAGAACGGTGGGGACAGCACCAAGAAGGCCAAACTGGAGTAGCAGGGCCCACCTGGGGACTGGGCTGTGCTCACCAGACTCTCGTTTCTTACCCATGCTGAACTCAAGACTGCAGGTCTTGTCCTTTTTTTAGCCTTAGCAGAGGCCTTGTTTGTCCGTGTCCTGGTGGGGGGTGGGCGGGTCTGGTTAGCAAGGGCATGTCCACTGTTCATCCGTAACCATTCCAAAGAGGGAGCTGGGATGAGCCGTGCCCGGGAGCGCCGCGCCGCACGCTCCGTGCCGAGAGGAGCAGGAGGAGGATGTCCCCCCATTGTCTCCATGTGGTTGTTGCCATTTCTGTGCCTGTGAATTTCTGTTTGGAGGGAAGAACTTTTTCACTGTTGAGGTTTTTTTAATCTGCACCCGATTATTTAAGGCCCTTTCTGGTTTTTTTTGTGAAACAATCTGGCGGTGGTGCTGCAGCCACGCCATGTTCAGTTGTACACTTTCAATCAATACTTTTTTCAAACTAAAAGACCAGAAAATACAGGTGTGGTCTTGGTCCTTGGTTCTTTCCTGGAGGGGGAGATGAGGAAGGTGGGGTGGGGAAGAGAACGTTTGTCCCTGTGGTCTTGGATCACTGCAGGGTTTTCACCTGTGGCTCCCAGTTTCCCCGGGATGGCTCTTCTGAGGTGTCTCACACAGAGTGGACATGAGCCTCTGGAGAAAGTCTGTGTCTGCTCAAGGGATAGGGGCACCAGGCTTGCCCCTGAGCTCCCCTGCCCATAGCACCCATAGAGCTGCATCTTCTGTCAAGGTGTGTCAAGAGGCAGCTCCTCCCTGATGCACAGCTCAGACAAGGGCTGTCAATAGCCATGGCTGCTCCAGCGGGAGTGAAGCCCTTGGGCTGTAAAACACTGATGGAAGGGTGTGGGCCATACAGGTGGGCTCTCCCTGTGTAGCAGACAGAGCCCACTGGAAAACAAGAGCACTCTGTGGTGATCCCTTATTTCTTTTCACACACAACTGGCTCCTTTTATTGTGCATTTTCCACACTTGTTCTTTCCCCCAGTCCCTCCTTCCCCCACAGCCTGGAGCTGTCCCACCTGCCCCAGGATTCCAGGGAGCCAGAAGCTCTCTGGGCAGCAGACCCCACTGCTGCCAGGGGGTCCCCCTGGACCTCAGGCACCCCTGTCTGACCATCCTGGGGCCCTGTGATTGACCAAAGCCACCACTGGAGGTGACCAGGGCACCTCCTTGCACAGCCCCAGGACCCTGTGCTCCTCTGTTCCTGGTGAGCTGCCAGCACTGAGCCTGCCAGGAAGGCACAGCACCCCTGCATCTGTTCCCTGAGCAGCTGCAGCAAGGCAAGGCAAACACCTGCAGCTCTGAGGGCCTTTGCTGTGGCACAGGACCCACCACAGAGCATTCTGAGTAAAAATCAGCATGATGAAACATCAGGAGAGCACACAGAAAATGGTCTACAGGTTACTAATGTGAGGTCACCATGAATCGGAGCCATTTTGGGGACTCCACAGAGACTGGAGTCTGCATCATAAACCTTAATGACCTGGAACAAAGCCTAAAACCAAACCCTCTGGAGATGGATGCCTGGCAGCAGGAACGGGATGACAGCACATGGCAATTGAGGCAAACTGGTTTTAATGTCACCAAGCAAAGCTGCCTCAGCTCAGGCTCTCAGGGACTGCAGAAATAACTAATACTTTAGAGCTGCTTGTCCCTGTGACTATCCATTCTGTTTATTCAAAATCTGGAGTAGCCTTGACCAGGATGTTGATAGCAGGAGGAAGCCTGAGGTCCCTTCCCAGAGCGATCCCAAGATAAACCCAGCTGGCAGCAAGTGGAAGTTGTGCTGAGAACAAATCCACTTTTGCAAAGGAAAAAAGTCTTCCTGAGAGGTGTCCTCAGGCAGCCCCATTCCAGGGGAACATGGAAACAGCCTGAGCAGCAAATCCAGCTGCAGCACTGGGGTGTGTGAGGCTCTGAAGCACCAGACTCACACAGGGCTGCAGGGGCCGAGCCTGGACACTGCAGACACCAGAGCAGTTCAGGACCGGACAATTCACTGCAGAGCCACCAGGCGGGGTGGGGAGCTGAGGCTTGGGGCTGCCAGGGAAGGAAGGGGCCAAAGGTGCCAGGAGAGGCAGCACCTGGCTGGGGAAGGACAGCCTGAACTGCAGAAGCCAAGACAGCAGTCCAGGACCAGAAGGGTGGAGATCATCTTCAGAAAGGGAGGATCTGTAGTGCAAGGCACTGCCAAAGGCACAGCCCCATCACATGGGAATCCCAGAGCAGCTGGAGGAAGCTGTGCAGGTGAGCCAGCTCACAAACCTCACCTGCCATGGAGACAGGCTGGGACAGCTGGACATCTTCAGCCTGGAGAAGGATCCAGGGAGACCTTAGAGTCGCAGTGCCTAAAGGGGCTCCAAGAAACATGGAGGGACTTGGCCAAGCGCCTGGAGGGACAGGCAAGGGGAAATGGCTTCCCACCGCCAGAGGGCAGGGTTAGATGGGATATTGGGAAGAAATCCTTCCCTAGTGGGGCCCTGGCACTAGGGAAGGTCGTCCAGGGAAGCTGTGGCTCCCCATCCCTGGAAGTGTGCAAGGCCAGGTTGGACAAGGCTGGAGCAATCTGGTCTAGTGGAAGGTGTCCCTGCCCATGGCAAAGGACAGCAATGAGCTTTAAGATCCCTTCCAACCCAAATCCTTTACCCATTCTGTGACTGCCCACCTCTGAGCAGCAAAACATTCAGGAGCAGAGCAGCTTTTTTTCCCCAGGATGCTGCAGTAGAGTCAGAGTGGCAAGGATCCCAGGGCCTGAGACTATGCAACCCATCTGGCAATAGGTCCCCTACAGCCCATGGTGGTCCCTGCACACTGGCCTTGCTGCAGGATGGATCCCTGTGGGGACCAGCACCAGAGATGGGAGCTGGGGGGCTGCTGCCCTCCCCTAACCCTGCAGCCTGCTCTTGGGGCAGATCAGCTGGTACAGGGAGGGCAGAGTCCACTCCAGATAACCCCTGCATGGCCTGGGTGGCCTCTTCCTCACCCAGGTGCAGATGTGATGCCTGTCATGCACACCAGTGGGCTGCCAGGGGGCTGTGCTGTCTGGGGAGTTCTGCCACAGGAGACAGAGCAGCTTTATTTCCTAGTGAAAAGAAAGCAGAGCAGCTTTATTTCCTAGTGGTGCCTCTGGGAAAGGGGACAGGGCTAGTGCAGGGTGCAGCAGTGCTGGGTGCAGCTGGCACCTGCCCAGGACCCAGCTCCCAGGGCTGGGTGTGCTGGCAGAGGGGGCCTGGCTCTGCCACAGGAGGGCACAGGACCTCTGTGTGGATCATGACTCTCCCCCTCAGGCCCCCATCACTCCACAGGGACACCCACGGAGCTGCCCCTGTCACTGGTGGCTCCCAGGGAGTCCCCAGAGAGGCTCTGCCCAGACAGGGCACTGCTGAGGCTCTGCTGCCGGGCAGAACGTGGCACTGCTTCCACCGACACCTCCACCTCGATGGTGACACCTTCCCTGCAGACAGACAGACAGACACCAGCCTGAGGGCAGCGGCCCCAAGGGGAACATCCCATCCCTGCCCAGCACAGCGGGGACACTGTTTGAAGGGACGTGCCAGCCCCTCGGCACCCTGCCTACCTGTCAGAGGTGTCCTGGCCCTCACTCAGCATGCTCCCAGCGAGGGCCACCGTGCTGGCTGACTGGCTGTCCCCTTGTGGCCGTGCCGGGCGCGGGCTGCGGCCGCTGCTGGGCAGGGACTGCAGAGAGAGAGAGAACACGCCGTTCCACGGACTGCCCCGCTGCACAGGAGGGCACAGGCCAGGCCTGCCAGCTCTGAGGGACCCACGCTTGGCCAGGTTGTCCAGCTCCACCACGCCGAGGTCGCCAGGCGTGCGGCCGCCCCTGCAGCCCCAGCGGCTCCGGCACAGCGACAGCACCACGGTCCCGTACACATAGGTGAGCACCAGGGGCACGCCGACACCTGCGGGCACACAAAGGGTCACTGCCCAGCCCAGCCCAGCCCGGCTGGCCCCAGACAGCCCCCACAGTGCCACCCCCACCGTGGGCAGTGCCCTCGGCACTCACCCACAGTGAGAGCTGTTATGATAGGGGACACAAAGAGGGACAGGAGGACACTGCTGGTGACAGAGAGGCACTGCTGGCACCCGGACAGGCTGCTCCGCCGGCTCTGGCCCAGCACCTCGGGGACAAGACAGAAAGGTGAAGGGCTCCACAAAGACCTCAGCACAGCCCCAGGGACTCAGCCTCTTCCCAGCCTGGCAGAGCTCCAGCCACAGCCACCCAGACACCCCTTCCTCGCCCCAGGGACAGGCAGCTACCACAGCACTGCCACCACAGCACAGGTGTCCCTGGAAAGCCCCCCTAGGACCCTTCCTCCTTTTGCCCACCCTGACCCCACTCCCCAGGCTGAGCACACCTGCACTGGCAGGGGCTGCTGGGGGCAGCAGCAGGTCCTGGCAAGGCAGGACTGGGCTGCCAGGGGTGGCACAGGGATGTGCTGAGGGCTATCAGGGGTGACACAGGGATGTGCTGAGGGTGGTCAGGGGTGGCACAGGGATGTGCTGAGGGTGGTCAGGGGTGGCACAGGGATGTGCTGAGGG
>NW_005054669.1:99455-100166 GCF_000277835.1 Geospiza fortis | reverse complement strand
GGGAGCAGGACCACAGCTGCCAGTACCTTCCTACCCATGTAGATGGGGATCCCAATGGTGATGACAGGGACAGCAACGCCTGCAGCAAGGGAGATGACCATGGGCGCTCCCAGCACCATGCCCAGCTGCCACAGGATCCTCCGGGTCCGGGACCACGGCCTCTTCCCCCAGAAGGTGCAGCCAGAGGGGCTGTGGGCAGAGAGCAGGGCTGAGCCAAGGCTTCTGTGAGTGGCAGCAGAGACCAGCAGAGTCTGGCCCCATGTCAGGGACATCCACAAGCCCACCTGAGAGCAGGCAGCCAGGCTCCCCAACCCTGAGCTCCAGCTGCCTCCCACGGGGTGCCAGCAGCCAGCCCCAGCCCCAGCCAGCAGCACAGAGCACCCTGCTCCCCCTGGCTAACCCCAAACCTGGGGCAGGGCCTGGCTGCCCCCATCCCAGCTCCCCATCCTGTCAGGGCCCCCAGCCCCAAGGCTCTGCACTGACCTCAGAAAGTGCACGTCAGAGATCTCCTGCAGGCAGAGCCAGCAGAAGAGGCAGCCACAGACTGTGCAGTTCATGCGATTGCAGCTGCCATCATTGATCTTCATGATGAAGGCGCTGCAGCGAGGACAGACCTTGATGTCCTCGGCCTCAGCTGGGGGGAGACAAGATGGGATGGGGGAGCAGGACAGAGCAGTGTGCGTCCATCCCAGTCTGTCCCAGTGTGCATCC
>NW_005054669.1:99001-99445 GCF_000277835.1 Geospiza fortis | reverse complement strand
GTGTTCATCCATGCCAGCCGGTCCCAGCCTGTCCCTGTCCCAGTGTGCATCCATGCCAGCCGGTCCCAGCCTGTCCCTGTCCCAGTGTTCATCCATCCCAGCCTGTCCCTGTCCCAGTGTGCATCCATCCCAGCCTTCCTCATCCCACAGGAATCATGGGGGGAGCCAAGGTCCCTCTACACACTCCAGCCCAAGCGGCACAGGGGCTGTGAGATGCATCAGAGGGAGCTCTGGATCCTGGCTGCAGCAGCCCCCCAGGCAGGAGGCAGAGAGGCACAGGGCTGTGCCAAACCCCAGCCCTGCTGCTCCCACCCCTGGCCAGGGTGGGCTCACCGTGGGCTGGCTCCTCGGGCTGTGCTGAGGGCGTGGCCAGGCTGGGGGTGGGTGCCACCGGAGCACAGGGGCCCTCGGGGTGCCAGGGCTGCCGGCAGTGGTAGCAGAACT
>NW_005054669.1:98539-98958 GCF_000277835.1 Geospiza fortis | reverse complement strand
ACAGCCATGGGCAAGGACAGCCTGGCTGTGGGGAGAGGGCAGCAGGGGCTGGGGCACAGCAGGGCACCAGCTGGGGCTGGGGCACAGCAGGGCACCCCTCCCCGCACAGCCAGGCCAGGCTGTGCCAGTCCTGGTCCTGCACTGAGCTGGAGCCACAGCCCCGGCTCAGGAGAGCTGGGACCCCCCCTCAGCTGGGATCCCACCCTGTCCAGCAGCCCTGGGGCTCACAGAGTACCTAGCACAGCCAAGGAGACAAGAGCTGCACAGGCTCTGCAGCCAGACCAGGACTGGACACCTCCCTGGGCACAGCCGGCCCAAGGCAGGACAAAGGGATGGGAACCTGGCCTGGGAAGGGCTCACAGGACACGGGCACACCCTGCACCCCGCCCCGCATTCCCGCCCGTGCTGCGGTACCTGCA
>NW_005054669.1:97181-97736 GCF_000277835.1 Geospiza fortis | reverse complement strand
GCCCCTGAGAGCCAGCCTGTGCCCTGGGACAGCCCCCGAGAGCCTGGGACAGCCCCCGAGAGCCGGCGAGAGCCTGGGACAGCCCCCGAGAGCCTGGGACAGCCCCCGAGAGCCAGCCTGTGCCTGGGACAGCCCCCGAGCCTGTTCTGCCCCATCCTGCCTCCTTCAGCTCTGCGTGACGGGTCCAGGGACCACAGAGCTCCCAAATCCACAGCGTGGGGAAGAGAGTGGCAACACTGAGACAGCCAGGGTGACATTCACACCCAGCCCCGCCCCAGGGCTCTCCTCCCCAGGGTGACACAAGGCTAAAGCACCTTACACTGCCAAGGGACCCCAGACCCCGTTCATTCAGTGACCAGGAGCCAGGGGATTCCTGCAGTGGGGTAAATCTGCCCGTTTCCCTCGCTTAGAGCTCCACGGCCACAGCACACTCCCTCCCCGTGGTCCTTCCCTCTGTCCAGCCCAACGCTGCCCGTGCCCTCCCCCCCGCAGCAGGCTGCCACAGGCCCACAGAGCACTCCCGCGTCAGGGGCCTGAACCAGCGACATTCGGGCG
>NW_005054669.1:96961-97084 GCF_000277835.1 Geospiza fortis | reverse complement strand
GTTTCCGAGGGAGGGGGCAGGGGCAGCCGGGCAGCGGCGGGATCTCCGCGGTGTCCGGGGAGTGACACACGGCCCGGGCTGTACCTGTCAGCGGGGAATCATCGCTGGCAGCACGGCACGGCC
>NW_005054669.1:94029-95262 GCF_000277835.1 Geospiza fortis | reverse complement strand
TTCTACCAGGAATTCCTGTCCTTCCCAAATTCTACCAGGAATTCCTCCTCTCCCATTCAGCCCCAGCCCAGGAGCAGGACTGGGAGCTCAGCCCACTGACCCAGGCAGGGCAGACACGCTGTGCCATGTGGGCACTGACACGGCCCTGTAGGGAACAGTGCTCTGGGGATGCTGGGGCACTGCTGGCCCGAGGGGACAGGGGTTCCCTCAGCGTGGGACTGGCGGGACTGGCCCAAGGGGACAGGGGGTCCCTTGGCAGAGGGCTCGAGGCAGGGTCAGGAGTTCCCCCGTAAGAGCCAGGCCTTGGCAGGATGGCCTTTTCTGGTGTCTGTGTTTCCAGCAGTGCTCGTGGAAGGGCCTGGGAGGCTGCAGGGGCTGCCCCACCCCACAGCACAGGTCAGCCACAGCAGCTGGGCACAGCCAGGGTGGCAGCAGCAGGGGGACAGCCCAGGGGGGTCCCAGGATGGTGGGCAGCTGCTGAGTCTGACAGGCCCCAGGGGTGCAGGGCAGGCACACAACGGGGCCAGCAGGGCACGGCTCTCAGCTGGTCCTGGTGAGCTGCCCCTGCAGCCCCGAGCACCAGCCTGGGGCACTTGTGGAGCACAGGGGCTGCAGAAGGATGAGTCTGTGCCCAGCTGGGAAGTTCCATTTGAGAGCCTGGCACAAGGGACAGGGCTCTGTGGGGGCAGGGGAATGTTTCCTGCAGGGTAGAAGGGGCTGGTGTTGGAGCTCCCTGGTGCCAGCCATGTGAGTGTGACCAGCTGCCACCCCCGGGCTGGGGCAGTGCCACAGTGAGAGGGGCTCAGAGCAGCTTTATGGGCACCCCTTTCTCCAGCCTGGGCCAGGCTGTGCCCCCCACCCTCTACCCGCCAGGCCCGGCAGTGCCAGTGGGTGATGGATCCAGCCGTCCTCCCACCCTTCCTGGTGCCGGGGTCCTGGCCAGCCATGCAGAAGTGTCAGGCTTTCCCGAGACACCCAGAGCAGGCCCTCAGCAGGGCTTTGGGGCAGGCTGTGGCTGCGGGGCTCCTCCTGGGTGCCCCGGGGTGGGACGGGGGGCGCAGGCCGAGGGGCAGTGCCCAGGCCAGCCGGGCTGACCGCGCCCCATCCCCGCGGTGTTCTCAGCAGACACACTGGTGGGGAAGATCGCTATCCCAGCGTACGCCCTGAGCGACGATGACTGCTCCTCCGGGTACCAGCAGCTGAGCGTGGAGAGCGACCCCGAGGAGGGGGGCG
>NW_005054669.1:92401-93059 GCF_000277835.1 Geospiza fortis | reverse complement strand
GGCCTGGCCGAGCAGGTGTGCGGGCGCTGCAGCCTGGCGGTGCTGGGCACCGAGCCGGGTGCCAGCCCCCGCAAGGGCACTGGGGACAAGGGCTTTGCCTGCAGCCTCTGCCCCTTCGTCACCCACTACCCCAACCACCTGGCGCGGCACATGAAGACGCACAGCGGGGAGAAGCCCTTCGCCTGCCCGCTCTGCCCCTACGCCTCCGCCCACCTGGACAACCTGAAGCGGCACCAGCGCGTGCACACGGGCGAGAAGCCCTACAAGTGCCAGCTCTGTGACTACGCCTGCGGCAACCTGGCCAACCTCAAGCGTCACGGGCGCATCCACTCAGGCGACAAGCCCTTCCAGTGCAGCCTCTGCAGCTACAGCTGCAACCAGAGCATGAACCTGAAGCGGCACATGCTGCGGCATACGGGCGAGAAGCCCTTCCAGTGCCGGGACTGCTCCTACACCACTGGGCACTGGGACAACTACAAGCGCCACCAGAAGATCCACGGCCACACGGCCGAGAGCTGGGTGAACCCGCGCAATGCCAAAGCCCTCCTGGCCCCCCCAGCCGTGGGCACGGCCCTGCCCTGAGACAGCACTTAGCCCGGCAGGGGGCCTGGGGTGCCTGCCCTCCCCGGGGGAGGGAGCACAGGCGGGCACCTCCACG
>NW_005054669.1:91091-92251 GCF_000277835.1 Geospiza fortis | reverse complement strand
CCTGCCAGAGCCTTCCTCTGCCAGGGTTTGGGGAAAAGGGGGGAGGGGGGAACAGGACTGGTTCCATGGCGGTCGCCGTGCTGGTCAGTGTAATTTATATTGTGTATAAAAGCATTAAACAGTCGGTTTTGTTATCTGCTCTTCACCCTGGGGGCCTTGTTCTGCTACAGAGGACAGCACGGGGCTGGCACGGAGAGGGGAGGGACAGCAGGCACCCCCCAACAGACAGCCTGGTACCAATCAGGATCCGTTTTAATCATTGTTGCAGTGTGTAAACATCAGTTACTGTCCATTAATGCTCTGTCGGGCTGAGCAGCAGGAGATACGTGGTTACAAGCCTAGATTATGCTGGCGTCTATGAGCGGGTTAGAGGGGACTCTGCGCGGAGCCCCCGAGACAGCTTACTGCACTCTGTCTCGGAGCACAAACCTAAATGCTAATTTGGCATTATGGAGCCTGCCTGGCTCTGCCCCCAGGCTGGGCCAGGCCTTCCCAGCTGGGCCAGGAGCAGCTCTGCCCCCAGGCTGGGCCAGGCCCTGCACTGCAGCTCCAGGGCTCTGCCCGGGCCAACTGTTCAGGTCAAACGAGCCCTCTCCCAGCTGGAGCCAGCAGCGGGAGGAGTTCAGCTGCCCCCACCCCGAAGGCAGTGGCGGGCTGGGGGGGAGCTCCCAGCCCCGGGGAGCAGGGAAAGGTGGATGTAGCAGGTGAGAGGCACGTTGATTGCAACCTGGCTGCAGGTCGTACATTCCTCAGCGAAGGCCCTCGCTCAGGCCGGGGCTGTCCTGGGGAGGGGGCACTACAGATCCTCATCGCCAATGCCCTCAAAGGCGTAATTGCCGTGGAAGTCGTTAGCGCCCACGTCATTAGCAGAGCTGGAGTGGCTGATCCCACGCAGGCTGACAGAAGTGAGCTTGCTCTGTGGAGAAGGGAGATGTCATGGAGGACAGCCCTAGCTCCCCTACCCGCTTAGCCTGAGGTCTCTGGTGCACCCACACACAACTCACCGAGAGTTTGGCCATGGGCTCCCAGGAGGCATCAGGTGAGTCCTGTGAGGACAGCACAGTTGGGCAGCACAGGGTCATGGGACACAACACCCAACTCTCCTTCCACCTGCCCCCCTCCATCCCCAGGGAGTCTGGCTCACTGAGTTGGTGCAGGAC
>NW_005054669.1:88154-91081 GCF_000277835.1 Geospiza fortis | reverse complement strand
CTTCTCAGGGCTCTGGAAGCAGGGCAGCACAGCCCTGCTGTCCTCTGGGCTTGCCCCAGCCCTGCCACGGGGACAGTGCCTCTTCTGGCGGCAGTGAGTTCTGGTTCACAACCCGTCAGAGCCTGTGATTGCATGTGTCCCCCCTGCCCCAGGGCTGCAGGGTCCCACTCACCAGCAGCGGGGGTGACTTCACAGCTTGCTGGCTGTCCGAGCGCCGCAGGGCCCCGTTCACCCGCCGCCGGAACATCTGCAGGAGCAGCTCAGCTCAGCCACAGGGGCCCAGCGTCAGCCCTGGGCTTGTAACCAGCCCTGGGGATGCTGGCCCCATCCTGAGGGGAGCCCTCAGGACCCAGTCCTGGCCCTAGGAAGTCACAGGGCCAGGTTGGGATCCCACTCCAGAGCCATCATCCAGCCCCAGCCCTCACCTTGCGGATGCTGCCTCCAGATTTTTTCACCATCAGCTCATCGACCATGGACTGCAAGCAGATGCTCAGCATGATGGCCTGCAAGGGAGAAGTGTCATGGGGCTCTATGCACCCCACAGCCTTCCCACACCCTGTGCAGGGCCCAGCCCTTCCCCTCACAGCCACCCCCAGCCCGCCATGCAGGCAGTGCTACCTGTGGGCTGGTGATGGTGACCCACTGCAGCCGGTCCTTGCTCATCAGGTACTCAAAAGCCAACTCCAGTTTCACCTCGGACTTCCCTGGGCTGCTCCCCGAAGGGCCATTGTTCATGGGCACCTGCAAGGACACACACCAAGGCTGGGAGCCTCCAGAGGGGAAGGAGCAGCTCCGCAGACACCAGTGCAGCTCGAGGGCAGCACCAAGCCAAGTGTGGGACACCTGCCCAGTGCCCACCAGTCTTCTGCCACTGTCAGGTCCCCTCCAGTGTCCTCGCACCAATGATCCCCTCAGCCCCAAGGCATGATTCAGACTCTCTCCAGGCCTCCTGGGCCAGAAGCTGGCATCAGAGCCAGCACCCTTCCTAGGAAGAGGTGCCAGCCCAGCCTGGCCCAGCCCCCCCAGCCCCCTTCCCTGCTCTCCAGGTGTCACTCACCGAGGATGTGACCCGCCAGCACCGCATGCGTGTGACCTTGAAGCTGCCCTCCTTGATCTGCTCGTTGGGCAGCCGCACCTGGAAGTTGAGCTCGTTGTTGCCGGCGCTGACGACGACGTGGCAGCCCTTCTCGGGGAAATCAGTGACACAGGGGTCGAACTTGAGATAGCCGTAGTACTTGAGGGTCTGCGCCAGGCGGATGAACTGCAGGCAGGGCCAGGGGTGCTCAGCACTGCCGCCCGCCCGGGCAGGAACAGGACACCACCCAGTACCACACATCATGTGGAGAGGGCTGGTGCAGAGCCAGAGCTGCCCCAGGCGTGGCACTGTTCCCTGTCCTACCTCCTTCTTGGAGACCTTCTCTTGCAGGGACTTCAGCTGCCGGTGCTGCTCCTTGTTGACAAGGATCCACCCATGTTCGATGTCTGACACCGTCTGCCGGCAGCAGAGGTTGGTGAGCGCCTGGGACCGGAGCCCCCCGAGCCCCTGCACAGCTCTGGCCAAGGGGTGCAGTGTCCGTCCTCACCTGGCTGTGCCACACCAACCCTCACCTGTGCATACAGCAAGTTCAACCCCACACGGTGCTCCATCACATCGTCGTCATAGGCCGAGTCCCAGTAGCTGGAAGGGAACCACAGGGGTTAGCCTGCTCCCCACCTCCTGACTGCAGTGAGGAGAAAATCACCCTCCTGTGGGCTGGTAACCATCAGTCACCGTGCCCTGCTCCCCATCTAAACCAGCTGCCATGGGAAGGCAGGAATGAGCTGAGCACAGCAGGGCAGCCCCTGCTCCAGTGTCACGGTCAGGGATGCTCAGGTGCGTTCCTGGGGGCCAAAGCATCAGTGGGCAGCAATGGCAGTAGGGGAGGGTCCCTCTTTGGAACAGGGAGCCCTGGGCAGTGGGCAGCAATGGCAGGAGGGGAGGGTCCCTCTGTGGAACCAGGAGCCCTGGGCACCACCCCAGTGCTGCCCCAGAGCCTCGCTCACCTCTTGCGTAGGATGATCTGGAACTCGGGGTTGTGCAGGCTGGTCACTGACACGTAGGGCAGCTCAAACTCCTGCAGCTTCCTCACAACTGCGGGGAAACAGCGGCTCAGCAGCACCTCTGGGCAGCAGGAGCCCCATGGCCCCCAACACCAGGGTGCCCCCAGGAGAACAGCTGTGCCCCCCAGCCAGGACAGGGCCCAAGCGCCCCCTCACTCCAGGCAGGGGGCACAGCACGTGTCCCACCACAGTGGACTCTACTCACAGGAGAAAGCTCCATCCTTGGTCTCTCTCACTAGGAAGAGGCTGAAGTAGCCAACCAGGTCATCTGGCAGATCCAGCTTGGAGGCCACAGCCTGGGAGGAAGAGCAGGATAGTCCCAACATAGTCCCAACATGGTGGCAAGACCCAGCCCACGTGCATTCTCCCAACAGCAGGAAGGCAGCACCTCCGCTGCCCTGTGGCCAGGCCTGGGCTCCTTGCCACCAGGAAACAGCGAGGGGACCCCAAACACCAGTCTGGACCCGGACACACCCTGCAGCACACCCATTTCAGCTCCCAGCTTTCAGCCCCACCAGGTCAGCCCCGCTCCAGGGTGGGCAGATGGCAGGGGAGGGCAGGGGGGGCTACCAGGCTGAGAGAGCCCCAGCCACGTGGGAAACCCCAGAAGGCAGCAGGAGGGGCTGGTCCCACCCAGCAGGAGAGCTGTGGCACCTCGAGGACATCCTCTGTCTGGTCCGACGTCAGGATGGTGACCTTGACCTTCTGCCCGTTGGAGAGCAGCACCTCCAGCACCACCTCCTCTGTGGGGATCTGCTGCGTCTCCTACAGAGAGGAACAGCACTGGCACCCCAGCCCCTCGGCAGCCTGGGGGCCCCACAGCCGGC
>NW_005054669.1:86210-87902 GCF_000277835.1 Geospiza fortis | reverse complement strand
CCGCTGCGTGCGTGCTGGCCCAGCCAGGGACCCCCCTGCACAGCCCCACTCTGCCAGGGCAGGGCAAGGGCTGGGACAGGAGCTGGCACCCAGGGGACCAGCCCATCAAACGCCAGGGCTGGGACAGGAGCTGGCACCCAGGGACAAGCCCATCAAACGCCAGGGCTGGGACAGGAGCTGGCACCCAGGGACAAGCCCATCAAACGCCAGGGCTGGGCTGCCCTGGGAGGTGCAAGATGCACCGCAGGGAATGGAGCAGGGCAGGGAGGAAGGCAAGGGCCGTGCCCTGCCCAGCTTACCAGCCTGCATGTATTTCTCCAGCTGCTCCCGGCGCTGCTCTACCTCTGCTGGGGTAAGCGTGAAGATCTTCTTTGGGGGAAAGGCTGGGACCACGTTGGCACCATACTCCTTCCTTAACTGGGACAAGAACAGAGTGCTGCAGAAGCCCCCCGAGGGACGGCGGCTGCCCTGATCCCCACCCTCGCTGATCCCCAGGGACCTAGCAAGGGGAGCAGAGAGCTCCCAGCACCCCCGATCCCCGTGGGAGCCCAGCAGCACCCAAGAGCCCGGCTGGAATGTGAGGAGCAGGAGCTGCTGCCCCGGTGTCCCCGTACCTGCTCATGCAGGCCCAGGAGCTGGCTGTAGCGCACCCGGCAGTGCAGCACCCCGTTCACGTGGATGTTGTAGGCCTGCAGGGAGACAGGGCACTCAGAGCCAGCACCTGCCAGCTGCAGGAGCCCCAGGAGCTGCCCAGGGCGCCAGGGAGCACCCAGGAAAAGGCAATAGTCCTGAGGACCCTGCCGAAGGTCAGAATGGTTCAAGAAGTATGAGCACACCCAAGAGATGTGCCACTGGACACCAGAAAGGTCTAACCCTGTCTGCCCAGCCGTGGGGAGCACAGAGCCACGCTGCAGCCCCACGGACAAGGACAGCCCTCCCCACTGCCAGGGCTTCACAAGGAGCGGGTCCCTGGCTCAGCCCCCTCTGCTCTGGCTCAGCCCCTGCTGATGCCACAGGCAGAGCACAGCTGTGAGTGCAGAGCACACAGGAACACCTGGCAGAGCACAGCTGTGAGTGCAGAGCACAGGGAACACCTGGCAGAGCACAGAATGCACAGGGAACACCTGGCAGAGCACAGCTGTGAGTGCAGAGCACACAGGGAACACCTGGCAGAGCACAGCTGTGAGTGCAGAGCACAGGGAACACCTGGAAACCCCATGGTCCAGCTCCCAGCAGCTCACCGTAGACAGAGAGTCCCTGCAAGGGACAGCAGTGTCCTCCCAGGTCCTGCCACCCCCACAGCACCGTTTGGGAGGGAGAGAGGATGGCCATGAGCCCCCGGCCAGCCACGGCAGCCCAGTCCAGCCTCCCAGGGATGCCCCAGTGCCCTCCTGCTCCTGAGCGCTGGCACTGCCCAGCCAGGCTGGGGCTCACACGGGCAGCTCCCCACCCAAACCAGCCCGGCGCCCCGGGGCTGCTGCGGGGGAAGCGGGAGGGACAGCGGCGCCACGGGCAGCACCCACGCCCGCCCAAATCAGGGCTCTCCATCAGGCACAGCTCCTGTCCAGCCCCCGGGCTCTCCCCCGGCCTGAGGAGCCTCGGCAGCGGCGGAGGGCAAAGGGCAGGGGGGTCACAAGGACGAAATGCCGCGAGGGCTGCCTGCTCCTACGGCCCTCGCGCAACTGCAGCTCC
>NW_005054669.1:79493-84719 GCF_000277835.1 Geospiza fortis | reverse complement strand
CGCGGCCGCCCGCGCTGCCGCGGGGATTGCAGTGGAGAGCGCAGTCCCCTGCCCCGGGAGCGCGGGGCTGCCCCGGCGTGCCGAACACCCTTGAGGGCCCGGAGGGCTCTCTCTGCCGCGGGCTGCCCCTCGCACTGGGCTGCATCTCCCGGCACAGACTCCTCTTTCCTCCCCGCAGCAGCTGCTCAGCCCACGTCCCCCCCTGCCCCGGCTGATGGCCCCGGTGACGGCGAGAAACCCGCGGGGGGCAAGAGCAAAGCGGAGCTGCGAGCAGAGCGCCGGGCTAAGCAGGAGGCTGAGCGGGCCCAGAAGCAGGCCAGGAAGGCAGAGCTGAGCCTGGCAGCCACGACGGCCAAGCCCCGGCAGAGCCCCACCGAGCCCCAGTCCAGTAAGGCTGTCAGCACCACGGGGTGGTGAGCAGAGGGTGGGCGAGCAGGATGGGAGGGTCTGGTGTGGGCTCAGGCGGAGGATGTTCTTGTGATCCGTCCGTGCTCTGGGTCCTGCCTGTCCCTGGGTGCTGCCCTACCTTCCCTGAATTCGGGGGTGCACCAAAGCAGCTTGGCCTCATCCCAGCTGTCCTTGCAGTGGTGAAGCGGCTGCCGGAGCATGTGCAGGTGGATGACCCTGCTGCCCAGAGGAAACTGGCCAAGAAGCTGGAGAGGCAGCAGGTAGGAGGAGGACTGGGTGACAGGCTGCACACCTGGGGCAGCTGTGCTGCAGAGGGCCTGGGGGGGCACATGGTGGGATCAGGGCCTGCTCTCTGAAGGGCAGAGGGGAACTTTGCGTGCCCCGAGCAAGTGCTGGGTGTGACTGGTGGCCCTGGAATGAGCAGAGCACTGGGTGAGCCATCACCACACTCGGCTGCAGGTACCTCTGAGGCAGGACTATGGCACCAAGGTCAACCTGTTCTCCCACCTCCACCAGTACAGCCGGAAGAAGCCACTGACGCAGCAGATGAGGTACAGGGCCTCCCCAGCCCAGGGCTCTGCTTTGGCTGGCCTGGCTGCAGAATGGCTTTGGAGGAGGGCTGTCATAGTCCTGCATGTGGGATACACCCTATGGAGTGGTGGGGGATGTTTCACTTGCTTTGGGGACTTGCAGTAGGGGCAGCCCAATATCTTTCCTGTGGGGAGAGTGCAGAGCCACAGGAGAGGGGGCTGTGGGGTGAGCCTGGCTCCTCAGGTTACTGCCAGCGCCCTTCCTGGGTTGTCCCTTGGGTTGTTGGGCTGGAGCTCATAAATGTTGAGTGTTTTGGGCTGCAGAGGTGCTGACAGCTCCCTCCCCCTGGTCCCTGCAGCATCCCCTCCACAGTGATCCACCCCGCAGTGATGCGCCTCGGCCTCCAGTACTCGCAGGGCATCATCAACGGCTCCAACGCCCGCTGCATCGCGCTGCTCGAGGTCTTCAAGCAGGTACCTGAGCAGCCACCTGGCAGCAGGGGCTCTGTGCTACATGCAGGAGTGTGTTCTGTACCCTGACTGCTGGGGCTGTGTCTGTGGTCAGTCATCCTCAGCCTCTTCCTTTGGGTCATGCCATGGCATGTTGTAGTGCGTTTTTATACTTTGTAATACTTTGAAGTAGTTTTGTCTTGTATCCCCATATTTTTCCCAAATGGTTTATCCCAGACTGTACCCCCCTCCCTTTACCTGTGTTATCCCTCTCTGGATGAGGTCATCCCCAAATCCCCACCCTGGCTCTCTGTCAATCACTCAGCATCCCATCCCCTCCATCCAGAAGCTTCGGTCCAGGATGTTGAGTGATCAGCCAGAGGCCAGGGGTCAGCCCCCCAAGCCTTGCCCCATACGCTGTCCTAAATGTCTATCCCCCAGTACCCATCCCTCAGGGTCACTTATTGGTCAGTAAAACGTTATCTACTTTCGGTTTCCACCTTCCTTTAAACGTAACCTTGGCACATCTCCCGGGGCTGTTGGCAGGAGGCCCCCTGAGGTGTAGGGGCTCCTTTGTGACTCCTAGAATAAAACCTTGGATTAACCCTGCTAAGAGCCGGCCCTTTATCTTCTACCGATGTCTCTGGTGTCTCTTCTGCTGCAAAGGCGACGGTCGCTGCCAACTCGGGACTGGCCGAGGGTTCCTGAGAGGCTCCCAGAGGGACTGAGACAACGGCAGGGTCCTTTGGTGACACTGCCACTGCTGGTTTGAGTCCCTGGAGCAGCCTTTGCCCCTCCAGGCAGTGTGTCAGGATGTGCAGGATGTGTGTGCCCCGACTGCAGCCCATCAGGCAGGGTGCCCTGAGATCATACTCCCTTTCTTCTCGTCCCAGCTGATCCGGGATTACTCCACTCCGCCCAATGAGGAGCTGTCACGGGACTTGGTGGCCAAGCTGAAGCCACACATCAGGTGAGGGCTCCTAGTGCCAGAGCAGAGGGACCAAAGCTCCACAGAGTGTGGTCCATTGTTCACATCTCTGGGTTGGTGTCCACCCAAACTTTGGCTGGCTTCCCTAGGCTTCTGCCTTCCTGCCCACCCTGCCTCTCCCTGCCTTGGCCCTACAGGCTGCTTTGGAGCTAAGTCCATTTCTTCTGCAGCTTCCTGAATCAGTGCCGGCCTCTCTCAGCCAGCATGGGCAATGCCATCAAGTTCCTCAAGAAGGAGATATCGTGCCTGCCTGACACCCTGAGAGAGGATGAGGTGAGTGGCCTTGCTCAGCAGCAGGCTCCAGGCCCTGGGTGAAGGAGCTGAGCAGGGATGGGATGCAGACTCAGAACAGTGCTGCAGTGGAATTGAAAGCTTGTTACTAGGGGGAAGAGCCTGATCCTGACCTGGCTCAAATCAGGGAGCTGCTGAGAGCAAGAAAGTCTGTATGTGATGTCTCTCCCCAGGCAAAGGAGAGGCTCCAGGACGTGATTGACAAATACCTGCGAGAGAAGATTGTCCTGGCAGCTGAGGCCATCTCAAGGTCTGCCTTTGAGAAGATCAATGACCATGACGTGATCCTGGTGTATGGATGGTGAGCACGGAGCGCAGGCAGCTGATCCTGTGGGTAGGAGGAGGGAATGGAGCAGCGTGGGAGGTGAGGCTGTGCTGGTCCTGCACAGGGCTCAGCACTGTCCTGCCCAGTATGAAGTTGGATTCCAAGAGCCCCAGAGCCACAGCTCCCTTCACCCAGGGCACTTACAGAGCAGCCAGGGCTGTTCACTGGATTTTAAACAAACTGCAGCAAAGTCAAATGTCGGGAAGCAAAAATACAGAAGTTTGCATCCCAAGAAGTAGAGGTGGGGAAGAGAACCAGATATTGCTGCAGCAGGAGTCCAGGTCTGCTGTGTATGCTGGGCAGAGCAAGGAGCAGGGGCAGGAGGCCAATGCAGGCCAGGAGAGTTGTGAGAGGGTGTGGAGTGGCAGAGTCCCTTGTGCTGTCACAGACAGGGAGGTCAGTGCTGCTTCCAGGGGGGGCTGAGACCTTTCCCAGGGTGCGTCCTTGTGCAAGGACAGGGAGACATGCCCTGGGAGCCATCGTGGCAGGAGGGTTCTGGAGGGGCAGCGCTCAGCAGGATGAGGGTGGGTGTTGGGGATGAGGGTGGCATTGTGGCCTCGTGGGAGCCTGCTGTGGCGGGAGGGCAGCTCGTGACGGGAGGGCACCCTGCAGCTCCTCGCTGGTGAACCGGACGCTGTGCGACGCCCACGCCAAGCAGGGCCGCGCGTTCCGCGTGATCGTGGTGGACAGCCGGCCGCGCCTGGAGGGTCGCGAGACGCTGCGGCGCCTGGTCCGACACGGCATCCACTGCACCTACGTCATGATCAACGCCATCTCCTACGTGCTGCCCGAGGTGAGGGCCGTGCCCAGGCCGGGCGGTGTGGGGTTTGTGAGGGCTCCCAGCACAAGGTCAGAGATGGGAATCTGACTCCAAGTTCTCAGAAGGCTGATATTATATTATATTATATTATATTATATTATATTATATTATATTATGCTATACTAAAACTATACTAAAGAAAGAAAAAGGATACATCAGAAGGCATACCAAGAATGAATAAGAAAAACCCATGACTCCTCAGAGCCTCGGCACAGCTGGACCATGGTTGGTCATTAAATTAAAACAATTCACATGCTGGATAGACAATCTCCATATCACATTCCAAAGCAGCAAAACAGGGAGAAGCTGAAGCTTCCCAGCTTCCCAGGAGAAGAAATCCTGGCAAAGGGAAAATATCATGGTGACAAGGGAGGCTGTGGTATGACCGGAGGTTGTGACAGAGCCTGTGTTTCCCCGGCAGGTGTCCAAGGTGCTGCTGGGAGCCCATGCTCTGCTGGCCAATGGCTCCGTCATGTCCCGCGTGGGGACCTCGCAGATCGCGCTGGTCTCCAAGGCCTACAACGTGCCCGTCCTCGTCTGCTGCGAGACCTACAAGTTCTGCGAGCGGGTGCAGACAGATTCTTTTGTCTCCAACGAGCTGGGTACGTCTTCTGTCCCTTTCCTCCCACCTGGCACCTTCTTTCCCAGTCCCTGCTGTGGACCGTGACAGGCTGCTCGGCCCTGCCATCCCTCCTCCTGGGCAAGGGGTCCCTTGCAGGCAGGGGTGGTGTGTGCTGCTCCAGGGGCAGGATGGAGAGGTGCTGTCCCCTCCCCCCGATCCTGATTGCTTCTGCACTCTCTGCAGATGACCCTGATGACCTGATTGTGCTCCGGAAGGGCCAGGCCCAGCTTGGGGGCTGGGCAGAGAACAAGTCCCTACGCCTTCTTAACCTGGTCTATGATGTGACGCCCCCAGACCTGGTGGATTTGGTCATCACAGACTTGGGTATGATCCCCTGCACCTCAGTGCCTGTGGTCCTGCGCGTGAAGAATGTGGATCAGTAGTCGGAGCAGCTGCATGGACACGAATAAACCAGGCCCCAGTACTCTGTGTGTGCCATCTGTGTTGTGGCATAGTCCTGGCACCCGTGTCCTCCCTGTCACCGCTGGCACAGCTCTGCACCTTCCCTGGGGCCTCTCCTCCCACTCCAGGCTGCAGCATAGACGGGTCTTCCCAGCCCCTAGGCCCCTCCTGTGGAGAAGCGATGACAGTGTGGCCATGGCCCCTGGCTTACTCTCCTCGGTGATCTGGTGGCACTCGGGCTGTGCTTCTGGCAGACCCCGAGCTGGGCTGGTGGGGGAGAGCCCGGGTCCCTCTGGAACCAGCCCCGGAGAGAGCCCTTCCCCGCGGGGCCGGCCGGTCGGCGGGCTGTGCCCGGGGCGGGCAAGCGGGACCGGCGGTGCCCCGGGACCC
>NW_005054669.1:77995-79372 GCF_000277835.1 Geospiza fortis | reverse complement strand
AAATCGCACCGCTGCTCTGGCCGGGGCGGGGGCTCAGCGGAGCCCTCACGGGGCGTGTCCATGCAAATGAGATCCCACCGCGTGGCATGACGGGACACAGCCCGCTCAGAGACCGCGGTGCTCTCGCGTGTGCGGGCCGGGCCGTGCGGGAGCTGCGGGTTCAGAGCGCAGGGAAGGAACTAATACCGGGCAGGTCGCTGCACCCTCAGTGCGCTGGCCCGTGCGACCTCGCCAGTGCAGCGTGACTGCATAACTTGTGTTACGGGAGGTTGTTCTCGCGCTTTCGCTGGCTTTGTTGTTTGGGCGGAGACCTGTACTCAGGGCTAGCTACAGGTAGTGTGCGCATGTCGTTTGTTGGTATTCCCAACTGCAACCGTCAGGATCGTTCGCAGACGCAGCAGCAGTGTTGCAAGCCCGACTCTACGTGGTCTCGCCACCCATCCCTGCCCCATCTCCATCTCTGCCTAAATAGCCCAGGCTCTGGCCCGCGGGTCTAGAAGCGCCACCAGTCCGACTGGGGTTAGCATCCCGGCCAGCCCTCCATCCTCGCTGGGAGGACGGACAGGGGCAGAGACTTGGTCCGACTCGGGGTGTGCCGAATTCCTACTCTCTCTGAACTCGCGGACTCGGCCGGGTGTGACCCAGACAGTCCCACCGAGCAGGACCGCCATCTCTGCCCCCCGTTCCCGGCAAGGACCCCTTTCACCGGGGTGTTTCCCTGCTCCTGCAGACACAGCGTGGGACAGGCCGGGATCATCCCGGCTTCGATGGCAGAAGTCCTTGGGCCCCCTTTAGAGATCTACTGCCAATTACTGCAGGGAATGGGGATCTGTCTCCCGGGCGCCAGCACGGCCTGTTCGGAGAGCATGCTGTGGGATGCCCCTGAACCCCCGGCTATCCTCGAACCGCACACCGAGGGCACGACCGGACTGCCCTCGCTGCTTTCCGGTCCTGCCGGGGAATCCCAGAGTCCTCGCTGGTCGCCTCCTGCACCCGCGGGTCCCATATCCCACGGCTCCCGTGGCCCTTACCCCATCCTGGATGCGGCGCAGGGTGTGCACTGCTGTGTCACCGCCAAAGCGACCAGTGCTCGCGGCTCAAGTCCCGCTAGAAATCAAACACAGCGAGAGAATACGAAGTCCAATTTAGTATTGCTACATCTGTCCTTAACCGGAATTATCAGGGGAGAGCGCGAACGCAGTCCCCCACTACCACAAATTATGCAGTCGAGTTTCCCGCATTTGGGGAAATCGCAGGGGTCAGCACACCCGGAGTGCAAGGGATGAGCCTCGCCCTGGGAAAACCACCTGCCTGATCATGGTGTCTCCCCTGCCAGGTAAGTATGCCCGAACTGCCCCAACGCCCGCCCGCCCCGCC
>NW_005054669.1:73271-77531 GCF_000277835.1 Geospiza fortis | reverse complement strand
CCGGCCCCATCCGCACCCCGCCCGCGCCGTCTCCGTGCCAGCCCCACGGCACAGGGACAGGAGCTGGACCGAGCACCGACCCAAGGGCCAGCCCCACAGCAGGGGGACAGGAGGTGGACCAACCCAGGGCGTCAGCGCTCGGCAGGGCTGGGCAAATGAGGGACCGGCCCCGGCAAGGAGAGTGTGAAAAATGTTTTTTGTGATTCGTGTCAATTGACAATGGAATCAGCAAATGCGTGTATCTGCTGCTGCAAAAGTTATCCCAGTTCCCTGGGATAACTACAAGGAACGGGTTTGAAACTTTCTGACCAAATAAAGCATTGAACAAAAAAATAGAAGAAGCATAGTAAAGAGATGAGGTAGCAAAAACGATTGATGCTTAGAATAAAATAGAGGAAGTGGTGGTTAAGCTAAGGGATATTGCAAAAAAGCAACTAACGCTTATGTATAATAAAGAGCTTGATGCACTGATACCAGACAAAAACTCTGCAGGAGACACGGGTGAAATGCCTCCCTTCAGATGACCACAAAAAAGACAGGAAGCCAACAACCACCTGGAAAGATTATTAAATGGCTGATCCCAGCTTATTGATATTTGCTGAGTCGGACTAACCAAGCACACTGGACAATGCGTTCTAGGCTTAGAAACAGTACATATACCCTGGTGAACTTGTAAGCGGTGTGCACCGTGCGTGGAGCGACCTCGCAGTGGGAAGCCATTCCCTGTGTTCTGTCTCTACAGCCCCTGTCCAAAGGCCTCTCCAGCTTTTTCTGTGCCCTCCGGGCACCGTCAGAGGCTCTGAGGTCTCCCCGGAGCCCCATCGTCTGGGTCCACAGCACGGTGTCCTGCTCACTAGAGAGAAGCCCACAGTCAGTTTTGCAAAGATACAGATAGTCCCTTCTTTGCAGAAGCAGGGTTGGAAGTGCTAACAGGATGATGAAGAAAGGAAGAAGCCAAGGCAACTTCCTTCTTCCGCTTTTGTGGTTACAGAACAGCACCTTCTGGTACTTCTTCCATGTCTGTAAGGAAGAAAATTAATCTGGATGTGGTCAGTTTCCATGCCTTTCCTTGATGTGATCACACTATGTAGGAAAATTCTTAAGACTCTGGGAAAAATCAGAGAGCATATGCACTTCAGAAAATGTGGTAGTCAGGGCACTCACCTGTAAAACAGAAAACTCACGCTCTAATATGAATATCCAGAGTCTCTTCTGGGGTTTTATCCAGGTGAATAAACATCTGGATAACTGGTAACAAGTATGCCATGCCTTTCAGCAGGTACCACCATTATAGAGGAAGACTGATCCCTGTTCCCTGTCCTGGCTTAGGAAGCTTGCATTTTTGCCCCTACAGGTAGGGCACAATGCCCTTGCCATGGCTTACAGACCCACAAAGTGCTCTACTGGAGTTCAGGTAGAGCCAAACTTGCTGAATACAAGCACTGGTGGCCCAGGTCACCTCAGAGACTGTGTCAGCTGTCACTGTGCAGAGGAGGACTTCCTTCATCAGCTGTATGTTTGAAAGTAAACTGTTGAGGCTTCTGGGGAAAACAAACAGCTGGATGCTCAGTTCCAACTAAGTAGTAACATTTAGCCTTTCACTGGAGCATAACTTTGGGCACTTGAGAAAATTTTATCACTAAAACTCAGGCCTTTCAGCTGCTTCAGCAAGCTAGGCACCATGGGGAGGCAAAGGAGAAGTACTCTCTTGTACCAGATTATGTGCAGCCTGCATTCAAAGTTCTTAAACACTCTTTGAAATAGTCTTTGAAACTGATTCTGGGCAGGGAGACTTTTACAAACACCAATGAGGAACTTCTCAGCTGTGCCTTGATCTTATTTTACACAATTATGCCCCATTCAAGACCCAGCCTATATTCTGACGAGTTAAATCCCCAGCAAGAAGGCCAGAAAAAAATGATCCCAAAATGATCCCAAGCTCTGATCATCAGCCACGGTCTTCTGGAAAATACAGATGCAGCTCAAACAGGGTCCTGGTGTTTCCGATCTAGTGACACATAAGCACATCTGGATATGGGGACAACGGCTGCTGTATGAAATCTGCCTGACTGGTTACTTGGACAGAACAAAAGTGTGATGTTGGCAATGCAGTAAAATGCTCCAAATCTGAAGCTGAGTGTAGTGTTATATAGGTGATTCTTTGCTTTCTGCCCTACCTTCACTGCACTTCTGGTTTCTCCAAATGGCTCTACTTTTGGCTCTCCAGTTCCTCTTCTGTCTGTCACTGCCACAGTCAAACTACTCTCAGGAGGTCAGGCTAGACTGCCAGACTTTCTGGCCCCCCCAGCACTCCGCAGCCCCTCGGCAGCGCTCGCCTTTCGCCTCTTTCGCTCCCAGCTCCCGGCCCAGCCGCGCTCCGAGCGGCCCCGGCCCGCCCGCGCTCGCTTTGGCTTTAGGGCGCGCTCCGCACCCCGCTCCCATCGCTGGCACGGATGCGAGCAGACATTCCGTCCGGATCGGGGCTGGCCAATGACACCCAGAAATCAAATCGAGCTCCGCAGCACCTCTGGGTGCTCGTTGAGCACGAATTCTTCATTGCAGCATGCCGGGCACAGGAGGGATAACTCCTGCCCTTCTTGTGGACCTTGCTCATGACAGGAAAGATGTGCGCTAATGTCTTCACAAATCCTTTTGTGGGTGAAGCTGTGGGTGTTAACGTCCCTGGAATGGGTCTGAATGCCTCTGCTGACCTTGGGCAGCTGGTTTGCTGCAGAGCCCAGAGAGTTGGGCTCCTGAAGGAGACAAGGGTCTGCACGAGGCTGAGCTTCTGAACTTTGGGGTAAAATAACGGGTTCAAGGGGGGAAGATGCGGCAGGTGGGTCGGGAGGGCTGCGCCTTCCTGGAGCCTCTGCCAATGGGGAAAGGAAGAGGGCAACGTGCAGTGGGAGTTAGGAGAAAAGGAGGCTGCACCCTCAAAAAACCCGAGAGAGAAAACCCCGTGGACGTGTGCTCCACTGGACTCTCTGCCTTTATTCCCATAAAGCTGATGAACTCTGTCTCCTTTTTGGACATTAAACCTCTGGCGTTTGTAGATTTTCCTGACAGTTACAAAGTTATTTCCCTTATCTAGCTTTACAGCATGTTTATTTGTTTACTTTCTAAGACATCATTTACATTTTCTTAAAAATGCTTTTCATAACTTCACCTACACATTTTGAGTTATTTCATGGTCTCTGCTGTTATCTTGTATCATAAACAGTTCCTTACACGCTTTTCCAGTGTTCGTTCTGAAGCTGTCTTGCCTTGGCTTCTGGCACACTTTTTCTTGGCAGCTCCTCTTTTCTCGTTAGCTCCACCGCTTGTCCTTTTCAGACCGGGTTTTTGTGTATTTGCAGCTAAAAGCGTCCTTTGTGGTGCTATCTCGTTTGTTACGGTTAAGCACTCTCGGGGGTCTCTGTGGTCATGATGACCCCGAGATGTGTTTGAGAGTCTTTTCTCAGCCCGGCAGCCGAAGAAGGAGTCAGGATTCTTCTGTTCTGGTTCCCAAGGTTATCATTTCTTATGTATAACATTCTTTCTCTGACCCGCCGAGGTCTATCTGGCAGGTTGGGTATAGGCGCACTGACCACCTTCAGAGGTGGTGTTATCTTTTATACTAAGAACTACATGTACTTTATTTACAATAATTTCCCAGTAGCTATCACCTATGTTAGACAGTCTGTCTCTACCCTGAACCAATCCAAAAGTGCCACCATCACAGCGGAAGATGGAGGCCAAGAAGAAGAAAGAGAAAGACAGAACATGCCCAGATTCCTCCATCTTGCCTCCTGAGTCCCCATTCTAAATCCCCAAAATTCTACATTTCGCCCTGTGATAAACTATCATTCTACTTAAACTTTCGTGAAGGCTTGTGAATCCTCATATAAGGCTGGTAATTGTTTTTTCCAAGGGCTAAAATCGAAGACACAGATGTTTCTGACTCTGTCTCAAGGTCTCCGAGCCCCCTGTCAGGGTCTCGAGTCCTCCAGGTTAGCCAGAGGAATTTCCTGCGATCCGACAAAGCACAACATTGTACGCAGTTTCTTCTATTCAGCAAGAAAGGGGATGAATTTCCTTTTATACCAACTCTCGTGGTTCCCAAGGACAAGTTCCCGCTGCTGGAAGCGCGGCAGCACTCGCGGACCCGATCGGTGTGACCGGGACAGCGATCACCGAGCGGGACCGACATCACTGGGACCGCTCGGAACCGCTCGGAACCGCTCGCCGCCGGGTGTTCCCCTGGGCCCGCAGGTCGGGGTG
>NW_005054669.1:68248-71285 GCF_000277835.1 Geospiza fortis | reverse complement strand
CGGGCCGTGTGTGGGGTGCGGGCCGTGTGTGGGGTGTGGGCCGTGTGTCCCTGGCAGCCCGTGGGCTGCGGGCCGTGTGTTTCCTCAGCAGGGCTCTGTTGCAGGGTGGGAATCTCAAACCCCTGTGCCAGAGGGGCTGCTCAGGCCCCAGCCCCCTCCAGCCCCTTGGCCTCCACGCCATCTGTCCCGGGGCAGAGTCCAGCCCTGCTGCGGCCGTGCCCCGCCGGCCTCCCCACGCCCACCCTGCGGGGTCTCATGTCAGCAGCCCTCTCTGGGCTGTGCTGGGTGGGTCTGTGCTGTGGCCTGTGCTTCCAGGAGCCAGTGCCCTGATGCCACGGCACGGGAGATGCTGGTGTGGCTGGGCCTCACTGGCGAGGCTGTGGCCGGTGGGAGTGGTGCTTCCCCATGGGCTTGGTTTGTGCTGCAGCTGTGCCAACCTGAGGGCTCCCTAGCATGGGCCATGTGGGCAGTGAGCTGCGGTCCAGCAGTGCTGTGGGGGCCTGGACACCCCATTCTGGGGCTCCTCGATCCAGGGACTTGGCTGGACTAAGGCTCAGCCTTGCTGTGATAGCTGTGCGCAGGGTGGGGGCAGGTGGCAGCCCAGCAGTGGGAGGGTTGGTCCTGTGCTCTGGGAATGGGGTCTGTGTTCCATGGGGTTTCTCCTGGGCTGGTGACCCTCTGCCTTGCCCTGCTCACCATCTGTCCCTGCAGTGGTTTGAGTCCAGCAAGATCCACGTGGCCGCGCTGGTGGTGGGCGAGTGCTCAGAGACCCCGAGCCACTGGAGCGCATCCCAGTCCCTGGACCAGTGGCTGAAGGAGCAGAACATCCCCGGGCTGGAAGGTGGGACTGGGGAGACAGCAGAGTGGGGTGGGGGCTGTGTGTCTGCAAGCTCTGAAAGCAGACCCGTCTCTGTTGAACTTTGCCCACCTGGGGTTGGAGCCTCTGTTGGAATTTGGGGTCCTGCTGCGGTGGGCTGGGGCTGTGGGGCTGTGTCTCACAGCCCACTCGCAGGGGTGGACACCCGGGCGCTGACAAAGAAGATCCGCGAGAAGGGGACGCTGCTGGGGAAGCTGGTGCCGGATGGGACCCCCGAGGGGAGCGTCTGCTTTGAGGACCCCAACACGAAGCACCTGGTGCAGGAGGTGTCGCTGAAGGTGTGCTGGGGTCTGAGCGGGCCGGGGGCTGCGGAGGGGCTGTGCAGCCCTGGCTGTGAGGGGCTGGCCCCAGCAGCAGCCTGGGTGATCCGCTCCCCTCCCGCAGGCACCGCGAGTGTTCAACCCGGGCGGGTCCCTGCGTGTCACTGCCCTCGACTGTGGCCTGAAGAACAACCAAATACGGTGCCTGTGCAAGCGGGGGGCCACTGTCACTGTGGTGCCCTGGGACCACCCGCTGGACGCTGCAGGTGAGGTGGCAGAGGCTGGGGACAATCTGGGATCCCACCGGGGGGGTGGGGGGAATGGGGTCTGGCCCTGTCTGCATGTTCAGTGCTGGGGACAGCAGGCACCTGTGTCCTGCTCACCTGTGTCCTGTGGGGTAGGGAGCCTTGGTGCCATCATTCCTGGGGGCTTTGGGGCTCGGGCCCTCAGTGTGGCACCACAGGAGCAGGGCCATGGGATGCCTTGCTGTGGTTGGTATGGGGGACTCTGGACTGGGGTATTGGTGTGGCTCGGGGCACCATAGGGGACTGGCAGGGCCTTGCTGCCACCTGAATGGGGTCAGAACACCTTGGTTGTAACCCTGCTGGGGTGTCAGGGGAGCCGTGGGCTCTGGATGCTTCTCTGCTGGTAGCCAGGAGTGCCTGCAGTGAGCCTGTGGGCACCTTGGGGACCCCTCTGTAATGCTGAGGGGCTAGGGGCCCCACTCTGACCCTGCTGCTCTCTTGACACAGACTTTGATGGGCTGTTCATCAGCAATGGCCCTGGGGACCCACAGCTCTGCCAGGAGACAGTGTCCAGCCTACGCCAGCTGCTGGATGCACCCCAGCCCAAGCCCATTTTTGGCATCTGCCTGGGCCACCAGCTGCTTGCCCTGGCCCTCGGTGCCTCTACCTACAAGATGAAGTGAGTGTGTGTGGTGTTACATTTTAAATAGTTAAATGGTTTGCTCTGTCTCACCCCTTGAAAATGTACGGTTTATTCCAAGCCTGTGATCCTCCCCTGCAGTATCATGGATCTGTAATCCCATTGACCCCAGTCTTATTCCATGCCCACTTAGAATCTCCCTGTTGAGCTGTGCGAGGGAGACCAGAGTCTCTCTTAGCCTTTTCCTCTCTTGGCCCTTTTCCCCCTGGGCTCTCCCTGTCTCCCCCTGCCTCCCCCTTCCCCCCTTCTCCCTAAGAAGCCATGCTGCTCCCGGGGGTGGGACCCCCAATAATTAGCACCCTAATCTAATGAGCACCCTCAGAAGCCGTGTGGAGTCCTTGCCTGCCTGCTGCTACCAGTGAACACACAGTTTAGGGGGCTCCCTGGGGATCCCCCAAATGAACTGCAACAAATGTGGCTCAGAGTGAGCACAGGGCTCCCGGCTGCGGGGCTGGCTGACAGCTGTGTGTGTGCCTTTGTGATGGCGTTTGCAGGGGTCCCAGGGTGAGGGAAGAGAATCTGACTCCAGGTTTCAGAAGACTTGATTTATTATTTTATGATATCTATTATATTAAAACTATACCAAAAGAATAGAAAAAATGATTTCATTAGAAGGCTAGCTAAGAATAGAAAAAGAATGATCACAAAGGCTTGTGACTGACTGAGACAGTCCAGACAGCTGGACTGTGATTGGCCATTAATTAGAAACAACCACATGGGACCAATCACAGATGCACCTGTTGCATTCCACAGCAGCAGATAACCATTGTTTACATTTTGTTCCTGAGGCCTCCCAGCTTCTCAGGAGAAAAAATCCCAAGGAAAGGATTTTTCAGAAAATATCATAGCCGCATCCCCTCCCAGGTACGGGAACCGCGGGCACAACCAGCCGTGCATGCACGAGGACACGCGGCGCTGCTTCATCACGGCGCAGAACCACGGCTTCGCCGTGCAG